>NC_079505.1:66882135-66976594 GCF_030052815.1 Hevea brasiliensis
GAGCCATTTAGAGAGTCTCCGCTCGTTTGGATCAACCTTATCCGGGTTTCGAGATAGCAGTCGCGGGACTCCACTCGCACCCGTAGCGCCGCCATCGCCAACCACCCAACTTTGGACTAAAGCTCGAGTGCTCTCCTCAACTGCGGATTTTGCCGGCGCAACGGTTTAATTTTTTTATTCAATACAAGTATGATTCTTTAATTGAATAAATATACGGATTAACTTATATGTAAATAAATTATTGTAAGATGGAGTGATATTTACTTATAAATTATTTTATCATCTTCTTCTAATATTTATTATTAAAATATCATAATATCCTATTTATATTAGGAGTGAGTACATTGAATTTTATGTGTAATATTAGTTTATATATTTTATAACTATTATTTTTAATTTTTTTAATATTAATTAAATTATAATTACTGTCACAAATTTTTTTATGATAAAAAGTTAATTATATGATTTTTATAATTATAGTGAAAAACAAAAAAAAATTACTTTAATTTATATAATTTGTAAATATGATATTCAATTTTTCTAGTATTAATTAAAATATAACCTATTATTATAATTTTTTTTTTTTTATTAAATGCCTCACTATGTCTATTAGTATTTAGATTGTCTATGCATATTATTAATTGATGTTATAAATTGTTAAGAGAATGAGGGTCAAAGACAAGTAAAAAATCTAATAAAAGCGCCACTTTATTAATTTTTCTGTGAAATTTATTTAGATAGCAACTTTATTATATGTGAATAATATGTAAAGAAAAAGCCGTCATAAAAAATAAATGGATGTATATGAGAATCCCAAAATATAAGCCTAAACTGAATCAAGAATCTTAATATGTTTTAAAACTAATTTTAAAAAAATTAGTATGTTTCAATTTGATTATTAATAAAAATAATATGTAAGTGAGAATTGGATTTTATATTTTGAATTAATATATATTTTTAAATATATGAAAGAATTATATATAAAAATTGAAAATAAGTGAAAAAATAAATAATAAGATATCAATAAAATAGAAATAAATAAATTTTTGTAAGATGAAGATAACCTTTAATGATATTTATGCAATCATCTTCTTCTAACTTCTTGATTATTGAAATATCATTTAGTGTATTTGAGAAAAGATATTGATTATAAATTCTATATTTTTGTTGTTTGCATTAGGGAAATGACTAATTTGATTTTTGATATGTGAAATTAGTTTTATATAGTTTATAACTATGACTTTTAGTTTTTATAATATTAATTAATTGCTTATTTATTGTAATTAAATTTTTTATAATAAAAAAATAATTACATAATTTTATAATTATAATAGAAAACAAAAAAATTACCTTGATTTATATAATTTATAAATATGATGTTTAATTTTTAGTACTAACTAAATTGTCTCTTTTTTTTTTTATTAAATATCTCATGGGTCTATTAGTATTTACAAGTCAATGCATGCCCTCAATTGATGTTGAAAATTGTTAGGGAATAGACGTAAAATTGATAAAAATGAGAAAAAAATCAAATAGAGCACTAATTGCACATTTAGTGGTAGAAATTTATTTTATTACCAACTTTATTAACATATGTGAATAATATATAAATAATAAGCATGTCATAAATCAATAAATTGATGTATATGAGAATCAAAATATGACTAAACTGAATCAAGTCTGAATTTTTTTTTAACTGAATTTAATAATAAAATTGATATGTTTCAATTTGATTATTAATAAAAATATTATAAACTTCTCTGTTTACAATGTATTGCTAGGAAGTATTGTAGTAGATTTGGACACGAGACGAGCTTGGTAAAATAACTTTCCGAAAACCTAGTCCCAGTATATAACTATATAGTAATATATAAATTGAGAATAAAGAAAGAAAAGCAACTTGATCGTAAATTTTAATCCTGCTATGCTTGGATTTCAAATCAGAAGTAGGATAGAAGATCAGGCCAGAGACCCAAGTCTTATTTGATTTCAGATTTCCAACACCCGCATGGACTTTGTATGCCTATAAATAGGCTGCTTGACAACCCTGGAGACACTTCAAGAGCTAAAGCTTTCAGCTCCAGACACACGATCGATCAATTGATTTCATTCTAGTTTTCCAAACCAAAAGTTAAAATTATATAATCTCGAAAACAATTGCTTCCTCCAAACTTCTTTTCACCTTGTTTCTCTGCTCCTTCTTGGTTTATGTTATTCCGTTTGGATCTAATGCACATATTCTCATGGCTTGCGAGTTTGAAGCCATATAACCTTGGAGATTCAATATCTGACACGGGCAATTTGATCCAAGAGGACTCTAATTCTGTGTTTTCTAGGTTACCCTTTGGCCAAAACTTGTACGGGAATCAACAGGTAGATGCTCCAATGGCTTGCTCATAATTGGCTTCATTGGTAAGAACCAAGTATTATTTCATGTTTCATAATCTAATTTCTGCTCTTGTGTGTGTTTTAGCTAAATTGTATTTGTAATTTACAGTAAAATCAGTGTTCCACTCCTTAATGCATATTTGACAAATTCCACCAAGACACATGGAGTGAATTTGCAGTTGCTGGATCTACTGCATTGCCCGTGGAAGTTCTTGCAGAAAAGGGAGTTATTTCCCCTGTAACCAATAGTTCTCTTACCGTACAACTAAACTGGATGCACACCCATTTCAATACAACCTGCCACAAGTCCAAAGGTCACCTTACATTATTTATATAATATACTCTCTGCTAACATAAATTTAACATATTTATAACTGTACTTATTATTGTCTTATCCTTATTATATTTTACAGATTGTGTTGAGAAACATAGAAAATCTCTCTTCATGGTTGGGAGATTGGAGGCAACGATTATAATTATGCTTTCTTTCAAGGCAAGAGTATTGATGACTTAAGTTCATGATACCGGATATTGTTAAAGTCATCAAAAATGCTGTCAGGGTTATTTAATTTTCTTGAGACATATGATAATTGATTTTTTTTTTTTTGGTTTTTTCTCAATTTTCTTATAATTTTCTTTTGTAGAGAGTCATTGGATTTGGTGCCACGGTGTGTCCCGGAAATTTTCCAATTGGTTGCATGCCTATATACCTTACAGGATTTCACTCCAATGATTCACGCATATGATGAATTTCATTGCCTCAAAGAATTGAATAACTTTTCAATGTATCACAATGAACAACTCCAGCAAGCAATTAAAGAATTGCAGAAGACCATTCAAATGTGACTATAGTATATGGAGATTACTACAATGCCTACAGTGGATTTTGTGGAAAGCTGCATTGCTAGGTGAGTCTTCAAAATCTGTAAATGGTGGATTTAATAGACATAACACATAACTGAACTGACATCGTTCACTTGTTTGATATAAACAGGTTTTGATCCAAAATCATTACAAAAAGCTTGTTGTGGGAGTGGAGGTGATTATGACTTTAGTCTTGCTACCATGTGTGGGCTCTAATGTACCGGTTTGTCCAAAACCTGGAGAACGTATTAGTTGGGATGGAGTACATTCAACAGAAAAAGCCTATTTCTTCATGGCAGGATGGCTCATTCGTGACATTTTTCAAAAACTTCAATGTATTGTTTGATTTTTTCATAAAATTTGATATTAGTTATATTAGTGAATAGTATAGAGTATGCAATTTGACTTTTCTCTTTTAATTAATGGAATAAGATTTTAGTTATTGAAAATATTTTAAAATGCTTTGTTAATTAATATCAATTCTCATGTAGTCGTTGAATTCATATTTACTAGTGCCAGGCGCTAGAATGCAAAAAAAAAATAACAACAGAAAATCCCACTGATAATCTTGAAATTCTTATTTATGAAGTAAAAAGAGGATATCTCCCATTCTGATAGAGCATCCTACCACGGTGACTGTCTACGTTTTGCCAGGGAGTGTTACCGGGTGGACTAGAAATAGCAGCAAAAACAAACGTTTAAAAACTCCAGCTCAAGGGCTTGAGGAATTCAATGCATTGCTTAATTATTTCATTAACATTAATTTTATTAGACTAATTTATATAGTGACAAGTGCTATAAACAATGATTTCGGTTCTAAAGTTGTGGCAAGGTTTCCTGTCCAAACAAGCTGCTGTAGCCCGTAGGCAATCAACATTCTCAAGCGAAGCTTTATGCCAATGCCATTCCTCCAGTGTAGTCTACATATTAATTAATCTCCAAGATTGCTGTATCACACTTTCTATTTTCCGCCGCTATCTAAATTTGTAATTGCCCTTCAAGGTTATGCATGGAATTCATAATTAGGCATCTATCACCATCAGTTGGAAAGGCTCAAAAATAATTTCAAGGCTTTTTGAAGCAAATATGCAAGTCTGAGTTCCATCATCACCACCACCACTAGCAAACCATGTGTGTGCATGCAGAGAAGAGTTATTTAAGAAAACAGTTCCTTTGGCCACAAAAGAACAGTAATCAACCACACACGAAACTGCAAAGTTTACCACCAGTACCAAAGTGAATGTTTATAAGTTCAATCTCTCTCGCCTATAATGTGAACCTCGATACTCGGTGGAATGATGGCATCTGCAACCCAAAATTGATGCGTCATGATTTGGACTGATAGGAGCACTTCAAAGTAAAGAACCAATAGGTGAGCAGAAGAAGATCCAATTGAGCAATCATAAAAAATAACAGTAAAAGTTAAAATTGAGAACCATATAATATGTCCATAACAATCTTTGCTAAGCCCCAAATATGCCTGATTAGTTGAAGTCAAGCAGAACAAGCCAATCCTCTTCCCTGAATTTCCATGTCTCTTGTTCTCTCAGTGGGTATACAAGATGATCCTCGATCAATGGAGAAGCAAACCTAGGAAAGGTCAAGAATAGACAGCTAAGAAGTCTAAAACAAACATAGGAATAAACGATTATCTTACTTGTATAAACTACTGTCTCAAAAACCTCCAAAGCAAGATTTTTCCATGTTCTATGAGGACATTAAAGCAGTTTTCTACTCTATAGAAATGCTTCAGAAGACATACAAAGGTTTCAACGCATGTACACGCCTCTAAGAGGACCTAGTGAATAGAGGAAAAATGGCCATCAGAGCGGCAGACTTCATGCTATTCTGTGTCTTTGATGGTTGTTTATCAACGCGTGATATGGAGTTGATGCGAAGGCCATATCATCGCAACTGTAACTGTGCACTGCACGAGTTAAAAGGAGCATGCTACATGGGCTGTCCTCAACAGGAGAATATTTTTGCTCCCCATGAATCAGTCACGGAAAGATTGTTCTGTGTCCATAGCAGTTCCCAGTGACTCGACACCTAGCCAATGAGATCCAAATAGGGCCTTGTCACATACAGAACTTTATTGAAGGCTTGATTCAATAAATTTATCTTTCCTTTTTTTCAATTTCTCTTTCCATTTGGCAATTCTCAATGCTGAAAGGTTTGTCGAGGAACAATGCACCAAATTCTTCAATATTCATCCGTATAAATTCTGCCGAGCAAGTGCTACCAGCAAGGAAATCTCCCAAGTATATAGACTTAATTTTCATTTTCATGTCTCTAATTTTGCCAGAGAAACATGAAACAATGAATTAATGAACAGAAAATTTAAAATATCTTATTGATTTATACATGTGCCAGACCATGCATTCTGTGCAAAACAACGTAGGCAGGAACACTCAATTCTCTCTCTGGTTTTTTTTTTTTTTTGCTTTATCTTTCATAATTTTCTGCACAAAAACTATAATTACAAGCCCCTATATCAATTACAAATCCTGAAGGGCTGCTTAAAGTTCCTATTCATCAACCTTCAACCCAGCGCAAGTTCCTAATCATGTGATCCTAAGCCTCACTTAATTTCAATTCCCTATGTCGAACAAACAAGTTACATAAACAAAGTGTAGGGCAAGGGGGCGTGAGCGAAATATCATCCATTGGAATTATATAAAATGCACTAGTTAATGCCGGGAAAGATGGTGGAGTCACAATGGTCTCACTTAAAAACCACCTCCTTAGACAGCATTTACTAGACAATCACATCATACAATCCAAATAGAATCAAACCACAGGTAATTACCGTATTACCATAAAACTACCACGGTACTAAAGATTTATGACACGAAGGCATAGATAGGCAGTCACCACAGGGTAATAGCAGGACATATTGATGTTTCTTCCAGGGTCATGGATGGCAACTTACTCTTTGCGAGTTTCCACAAGCGTCATTACCATAGCCCAATGTCTGGGTTCGGGATAGTGATGCGTAAAGGAAGGTGTTAGGCACCCCATACGCCAGTCTAACCTCATTGGTTCGAGTGCGATCCTCTACTAATGTTTCTAGAAGTCTTGTTTATTATTCCTTTATTAAACTTTATCCTAAAAAATGCAATTCTAATCCTACACATAAGTAATTCACAAAGGGTTGTTGTTTATACACAATTTTCATACACAAGTAATTCCTAACTATGGGGTTGCTAATCATTTTAAATGATATTTACGGATTACTAAAATTATTTTATTATTGAGAATTTAATTTACAAACAAATTCAATTTCAAATAACCCTACGTTTCTATTTTACCTAATTAATTAATTTTCACCAAGTTACCTAAGGATAATTGAACTAAGTTAATTATGTACATGCGTAATTTATTCTAATATCACATAAGGCCCAAACAATAACAACCTAATAAAGATTTATAACATACAAATTTATTTACAATTACCAAGTATTAAATTAAATTTATTTACATGCCAATGTTAGTTTAATTTACAAACAAGATTAATTTTAATTTACAAAGTATTTATTTAAATTACTTACATGCAAAAGTCAGTTAAATTAAAAACAAAGTTAATTTTAATTTACCAAATAAAAGTTCTAATATTACTACAATATCATACCAATTGTTATTAGAAGTTTAGAGTTACTTACACATTGGTAAATACGATTGCCATTGGGGCAAGCTACCCTTAAAAAGGGTCTTCTCTTTTAGTATGTCAATGATATCCCTGGCTTACTCCCGTTTAGATCCATATAAGCTCCACGCAAATGCCCTCTTTGGTACTTACCTTAGGGCTACTTACCAATTTTGTTTGTAATAAAAAAATAAAGAAACTAAAGAAAATAAAAGAAATAAAGAAAATATTAATAACAATTTACATTTGATTCTAACTCTAGTATCCTAAAGGGTTAAGATTCCTAATTAGTTACAACTACCTAATGGTCTAAGTCTTATAACATGATCCAAACACTTCATAACACTTCTTGAATGAAAAGAACACAGAAAAATAGATCAAATATCAATTAAAACCCAAGAAAATACAAGAACATGCATAAATATACAATTTCTAAATTTTGGCAAATTAACGGTAGCAAGAAATCGATTTTTAAAAATAGTTATACATGCCCAAAAATCATAAAAAAATATTACAGAAGACAGCCTACATATCATACAAGATCATAAAATTTATAAATCAAACAAAACCCTAGCCGAATGGTCTACATAAATCGTAACTTTTCTAAGTGACAGAATCATACTACTTTTTTTATAAAATTCATAACTCATTAACCACAACAAATATGAATGCAAAACCAATTGGAAAAGATTCATAAAATTCTGAAGTTAATTTTAGACACTAGATTTACATAAAAATATTAAGGAACAAGGGAGATATGGGCTCCACAAGTCGGATATCCTGCAAATCAGATTTTCAGAACCTAACTTCAAACAGCCATAACTTATAAAATATTAAAGCTTTTTAGTGATTCTTGAGCCTAAAATTAATGGAATTTCGTGCAGAATATGAATATAATTTTACAAATTTTACAGATTCAAAATAAAGAAAAATAATAAAAATACGAGACAGAAACTAAATATGTGCGAGGAGTTGTGTATCCCCTCAAATTAAACATGATTACATGATCTATATAAGCGTATAAAATAAATTGAAGACAAAGAGCATAGAATTAAAATATTGTGTGGCATAGATCTTGAAAAGAAAACAATAAAACTGACCTTTCGAAGTATTGTATGAAAATCTTCTTGAAGAAAAGAAAAAATAAGAAAGACCTCAAAGAGTCTTGAATATCTTTAAATTTCCTATAGCTCTGAATTTTCTCTTCCTCTTTCCTCCCATCCCCCTTTTCTTCCCTTCTCTAGTAGGGTATTTATAGGGTTTTGAGAGAGAGGTGTGATAGGGTTTGGAGTCTTGGGGTGATAAAGTTTAGATGACTTTAACAACTACAATTACGAGTCGAATAAGGCGGGATATGGGTGAGGTGTTTCAGCCAATAGAAAGACAGGAAAAAATGGAAGGCACCAATAGGGAGTGAGGAAGAGGTGTGGTAGGGTTTGGAGTCTTAAGGTGATAAAGTTTAGATGACTTAAATAACTACGATTGCGAATTCGAATAAGATTGGATATGGGTGAGTTGTTCCAACCAATAAAAAAAGAGGGAAAAGGGTGGCACCAATAGGGAGTGAGGAAGAGAGTGGGGCCAAGGGGAAGAGAGATATTTTCTTATTTTAATTTCAAAAAATAAATTAAATGGGTCATATTTAAAATTCCTAACTAGACTTTTTTAGGCCTATGTCGCCTAATTAAACTTAATTAGGTCCATTTAAGAACTATCCATATTAAATTTAAACAAAACAAAATTTTATTTAAATTAAATTAATTTCTCAAAAAGCATATTATTATTTTTTTTTTAAAGATCATGCCACGAAATTAATAATTTAGCTCCATGTCTCCAATTACATCTTACAGTCATATAATTTTTCATCATCGGGTTTCTCACAGACTCAATGCATATACTCATCACAAAATAAGGGTCTGATTTGCCCCCCACTTTGGCAAAAGTTGAAATCAATGCAAAAGCATTGTTCAAGGTTCGTCAAAGTGAAACTCAAATTTCTAATAACTATGAAACATTGGCTATGAGGATCAAGTATATCTTGCTCGGTCGACATACTCTATGCTATGAGACTATCTACGGTCTTATAACAGTAATAACTGTGTCATGTGAAAATGAGTGTATCTTGCTCTGTTGATACGCTCTGTGTCATAAGACTAGCTACAGTCTCATAACCATGATAACTGTGTCATGTGAAAATTGAGTGCATCTTGCTCTGTCGATACACTCTGCATCATGAGACTAGCTAAGGTCTCATGACAATGGCAAGTGTGTGATTTGAAATGTTGTGGATTCATATTTAGGACCGCGGTCCTAAACTACTTATGTATCCCCCTCAATATCCTAAGGAAGAATCAGACCCACTCGTAGTTTGACACTTGAAACTGTGGTGATGCATGTTCTTCTATGCCTTACACACCTACAGGTGACATATTGATGCGTGTTCTTCTACGCCTTACATAACTATGCCATATGCCCTAAACAACGTCTAAGGACTTATCAAAAAATATCTGTCATGAAATGTTATGGGTTCGTATTTAGGACCGCGGTCCTAAACTAACTACGTATCCACCTCGCTGTCCTAAGGAAGAATCAGACACCCTCGTAGTTCGACAATTGAAACTGTGGTGATGCATGTTATTCTCGCCTTACACACCCACGGATGACATGTTGATGCATGTTCTTCTATGCCTTACACAACTATGTCATGCACCTAAGCGTCTAAGGACTTACAAAAAAATATCTGTCATGATTTGAAAAATTTAGAATGACTGGGTCTCAAAATTCTCTCTGATTTTTATGTTTCCTTTATGCTACTTCTTATGAGTGGCTGGCTGATTTTAATAAAGATTATATAATAAATTAGTCCTCTGGGTGACCTATTTTTATTTAAAGTTTATTATAGAGTCATAGTTTTTTAGAAGTTTTGTTCACCAAAAAGACTTCCTTAAGGTCACAATACAATTTCTCTCTGATTTTTCTTTTTTCTTCTCTCCCCCCATGGTTTCTGTCTTGACTCACTTCTCTTTCATGAACTCCATTCTCTGTGCCCTAACTTTTGCCCGAAATGCTCTTTCGAGTTTTTATCTCGTGGTTTGCTCTAACTTTTGCCTAAGCGGCCCTTTTGGGTTTTCCACCTAGTGAGCTCTTTTTTTTTTTCTCTTTTTTTTTTTTTTTTTGAAATTGGACAATTGCCAGGGCATCCATATCAAGCACCTATCTTGTCATACTCAGAAGACATAGATTAAATCAAAACAATGCAGTTCAAGTACTTAATCATTTGATGTATCTCTCAAGACACAAACATTCACAATCATAATTAAATAAAACCCATTCCTAGTTAATGCAATAAAAACTTTATTTATTTATTCAAGTATACCATTACTCCCTCTTACATTTAGTTTTGCCAAATTTCTAACATTCCAAAGTTAGAAATAAGCTTTATAACCTGCTCAATGGCCTTTTCAGGTTTTCCATTCAGATCTTTTCTCATCTCTCTTTTTGCCTAAATCACTTTTTACAGATTTTCAATCTAGCATTTTGTTTTTTTTTTTTTTCTTTTTTTCTTCTTTGACCCTTACTTTTGCATAAACTGCCTTTTGCAAGTTTTTAGCCTAGCAGGCTTGTCTCACACAAAGTACCATTTGATCTTCTCTAAATTGACTGATTCTTGAAATTCATTCCCATCTAAGTCTGATATTCTTACAGTAGCAAGATCTTTTTGACTATGTATGGACCATCCTAGCTTGGGTTAAACTTTCCTCTTAAATCAAAAGGGCCAGCAGAGCTTATTTCAAAACCATGTCTCCTCTTTGATCTTTCTTGGCTTCACCTTCTTATTAAAGGCTCTAGCTATCTTCCTCTGATAAGCTTTGTATATGATACAAGGCTCACATCCTCTTTTCATCAATCAAAGCTTGTTCTTCATATCTCTTCTAGGCCCACTCATTTTCTAAGATCTTAGCTTCTAGCATCACTCTTAAGGATTTGACCTCTTGCTTAATGGATAGCACTACTTTAGTCCCATACACTAAAGAGAATGGGGTTGCCCCCGTGGATGTCCTTGTAGCACTACGATAATCTTAAAGAACATAAGGGAGTTTTCAAGCCAATCCTTATATGTTTTGAAAATTTTTTCCAACTAGAACATTTCCATTCATATGGGGACCACACATTTCCTACAAGTATTTCTTTCATTATTTGCTCGACCTATTTTTCTATCACACATAAGAGTTTGTAGAATTGCCCCCCAGCTAAAGTAAGTTGAGTGGCTAATCCATGAATTGTTGCTTTATCTCTTTTGTAGACTTATTGCGAGTATTCTCTCACTTCCAGAGACCTCCTTATGTCTTCATATCATTTTCTTCTCCTCTAGGTCCACATGTGCTACTATTAATCCTTCATAGCATAAAATTTTACTCCTCATTAGGATAACTAGCTAAGTCAACTTTTGATCACTCTTTTCCTATAGGGACACCAGCGTGGCTTGGGAATCGGCCATCTGATTTTAAGCTCGAGGCATGTGCTTCTTGGTACTTTGTTAACAAGGCTATAAATCTTCTTGGGTTAAATCTTGACTAACTTAATGTCTTTAGGATTATTTGGTGTACCCAAATTAATAGAGATCAATTTTGATGCATTAACAAAAATAGATTCTAAATGATTATGAATGCCATGCATATGCCCATTAGAATAAACATCAAACAAGTAAGCAGAAGGACTGGGAATGTTATTGATCTTTGCCTCGAAATCTTTATCAAGTACATCAGAATTGGAAACATCAATATCACTACTGTGAGCATTACAAAAGATAGACTCAAACATAGGGGTGTAGCTTTAGGTGTTTGGCTTTTCATGCATCCTCGGATCAATGGTGCTAATTTTATGCTTTCGTTCTTTCACATGTGGTAACCCCTAATCATATGTCAAGGTAATTGCCCCCTCTTTCAAGAACTTAGGAGGCTTTAGCTCTTCTTCCTCTTCTGTTAGCTCATAGCCTAAACCATGACTCGTGATCTGCCCCTTCATCTCAAGAAAAGTCACCAGACCATCTATACTTTCTCCTAGGCCTGTGCTAAGAAAAAACTTCATCCCTTTCTTCATAGTAGCCACTTTTAGATCCATCTAGTTTTTTTATAGATCCCAACAACTTGAAAATCAGACACTAATGGAACTGAACCATCTAGTTGTAATGCAACTATCTCCTCATCAGAATCAGTCCAGACATCCAAAGGACCCTCATCATAGCTAGAATTATCACAAATGTCAATAACCATTATAGACTGAGGTTCATTGGGCTTTTGGATGGGTTGGATAGGTTCACTGGGCTTTTGGATGGGTTGGATAAGTTCATTGGGCTTTTGGATGGGTTGGATAAAGTCAATAATTCTGTTAGGGTTATTTGAGGTGACGGAGATCATATAGAGACCTAGTGTAGGTGAAAATTTTGGCTAGGCATGGGACTTTTGGGTTGATTTTGGGTCAATTATCCTTTTGGCATCAATTAGGTCTTAGATATCACACTTAAATTGAAAGCATAAGTCGGTGTCATGACTGTGGGCTTGGTAGAACTGAGAACATTGGTTGATATCATAGTTAGATGTGAGTGGATTTGGGAGTAGTCTGGGTGCTAAGAGCTATAGGAGGTCTTGAACTTTGAGACGCTCCAAAACTTCGGATAAAGGTTGGCTGAATTAGAAAAAATCTTCTTAGGGTGTAAGACACAATTTGAACCTCAATAACTTTAATGCCACTTAATTGGCCTACCTCGGGGCCTCTTTCTAAAGTTGACTACAATTGTCTCTTCTAGCTCAAACATATTGGCGTTCAATATTTCATCAAGCACGGCCGTAATTTCTTTCATCTTAAGTAGTGCAGGTGAAATCCTTACTAGTCTTTTCCCTTCCCTAACCCAAGTGACCTGATTGGAAGTCTCTTTGATGTGTTTTGAGGCTATGTTTGCTAAAAAAAAAAAGGATTTAAGGGTTAACCTAAGTATGCTATGTACATGAATGCAATGCATGAATAGACCATTTTCTTCTTTTTTTTTTTTTTTTGCCTTTACTTTTACAAAATGGCTGAACCATACCAATAGAGCAGCGAGCGAAAACTAGACCATATAAAGCGAACTAAAATCGGACCAAAGGCGACTCAAAACAAAAAAAAAATCTCAGCTGAATCTTAGCCCCTTATACCTTCAACTCTCATGTGTAGGGAAAAAAAATTCTATCCTAGGCTATGGTACACTAGACACACCAACATGGGATGGTCCAGGACGATCCTTCCCTCACAAACAAAGGATTTTTATCCTTAAAGTTTAACCATAAGTAAGCATCCTCTTGCTTAACATGGGTTTTGAAATGGACTTGGGCCTATACACACATTGGGTTTATGCATAGGCCTAGGTTCATATCAACTACCACTCGAACTTATGGTTTGAGCAGATGGATCTGAATCCAACACAACAAAAATCTACGAGGTACCTAGGGTTGAAATCTATGGCTCATGGGCTTTATTAGGTAGGAAAAGGGTCACCCATGCGAGAGCTTGTCCATTAAGCACAACGGCCGGAGCTGTGGCTCTTTTATATACTCGAAGGTACGGACATGGGGTTATAGCATTCACCAATTCGTCATAGCTCAAGTAGAACCATGGTCTCCTTAGCTAGTACTAATGAGGCTAAAAGGGTAAGGGTGATCCGTGTGAAAGTGTAGTGCAATGCAAAAAGTTTAACAAAGGAATAATATTAGACTAATAAAAACATGTTGGAGTAACTATCCATTTAGTCCCTAGTGGAGTCGCCAAACTGTAGGGCAAGGGGGGCGTGAGGCGAAATATCATCCATTGGAATTATATAAAATGCACCAGGTAATGCCCAGGAAAGATGGTGGAGTCACAATGGTCTCACTTAAATACCACCTCCTTAGACAGCATTTCCTAGACATGCATTTCATACAATCCTAATAGAATCAAACCACTGGTAAGTACCGTCTTCCCATAACACTACCACGGTACTAAAGATTTATGCCACGAAGGCATAGATAGGCAGTCGCCACCGGTAATAAGGGACATATTGATGTTTCTTACGAGGTCATGGATGGCAACTTACTCCTTGCGAGTTTCCACAACCGTCATTACCATAGCCCAATGTCTAGGTTGGGATGAGTGGATGCGTAAGGGAAGGAGTTAGGCTTTACGCTGGTCTAACCTCGTTGATTCAGTGCGATCCTCTACTAATGTTTCTAGAAGTCTTGTTTATTATTCCTTTATTAAACTTTATCCTAAAAAATGCAATTCTAATCCTACACACGCAAGTAATTCACAAAAGGGTTGTTGTTTACACACAATTTTCATATACAAGTAATTCCTAACTATGGGGTTGCTAATTATTTAAATGATATTTACCGGATGATTAAAATTAATTTATTATTGAGAATTTAATTTACAAACAAATTCAATTTCAAATAACCCTACGTTTCTATTTAACCTAATTAATTAATTTTCACCAAGTTACCCTAAGGATAATTGAACTAAGTTAATTATGTACATGTGTAATTTATTCTAATATCATATAAGGCCCAAACAATCACAACCTAATAAAGATTTCTAACATACAAATTTATTTACAATTACCAAGTATTAAATTAAATTTATTTACATGCCAATGTTAGTTTAATTTACAAACAAGATTAATTTTAATTTACAAAGTATTTATTTAAATTACTTACATGCAAAAGTCAGTTAAATTAAAAACAAAGTTAATTTTAATTTACCAAATAAAAGTTCTATTATTACTACAATTTCATGCCAATGGTTATTAGAAGTTTAGAGTTACTTACCTATTGGTAAATGCCATTAGAGCAAGCTACCCTTAAAAAGGGTCTTCTCTTCTAGTATGTCAATGATATCCACAGCTTACTCCCTTTTAGATACATATAAGCTCCACGCAAATGCCCTCTTTGGTACTTACCTTAGGGCTACTTACCAATTTTGTTTGTAATAAAAAAATAAAGAAATTAAAGAAAATAAAAGAAATAAAGAAAATATTAATAACAATTTACATTGGATTCTAACTCTAGTCTCCTAAAGGGTTAAGATTCCTAATTAGTTACAACTACCTAATGGCCTAAGTCTTCTAACATGATCCAAACACTTCATAATACTTCTTGAATGAAAAGAACACAGAAAAATAGATCAAATATCAATTAAAACCCAAGAAAATACAAGAACATGCATAAATATACAATTTCTAAATTTTGGCAAATTAACGGTAGCAAGAAATCCGATTTTTTTAAAAATAGTTATACATGCCTAAAAATCATAAAAAAATTTACAGAAGATAGCTTACATATCATACAAGATCATAAAATTTATAAATCAAACAAAACCCTAGCCGAATGGTCTACATAAATCGTAACTTTTCTAAGTGACAGAATCATACTACTTTTTTTGTAAAATTCATAACTCATTAACCACAACAAATATGAATGCAAAACCAATTGGAAAAGATTCATAAGATTCTGAAGTTAATTTTAGACACTAGATTTACACAAAAATATTGAGGAACAAGGGAGATATGGGCTCACAAGTGGATATCCTGCAAATTAGATTTTACAGGAACCCTAACTTCAAACAGCCATAACTTACAAAATATTAAAGTTTTTTTAGTGATTCTTGAGCCTAAAATTAATGGAATTTCGTGTAGAATATGAATATAATTTTTACAAATTTTTTATAGACTCAAAAAATAAAGAAAAATAATAAAAATACGAGACAGAAACTAAATATGTGCGAGTTGTGTATCCCTTCAAATTAAACATGATTACATGATCTATATGAACATATAAAATAAATTGAAGACAAAGAGCATAGAATTAAAATATTGTTGGCATAGATCTTGAAAAGAAAACAATAAAAACTGACCTTCCAGAAGTCTTGTATGAAAATCTTCTTGAAGAAAAGAAAAAATAAGGAAGAACTCAAAGAGTCTTGAATATCTCTAAATTTCCTATAGCTCTGAATTTTCTCTTCCTTTTTCCTCCCATCCCCTTTTCTTCCTTTCTCTAGTAGTGTATTTATAGGGTTTTGGAAGAGAGGTGTGATAGGGTTTGGAGTCTTAGGGTGATAAAATTTAGATGACTTAAACAACTACGATTGCGATGTTCGAATAAGGTGGGATATGGGAAAGGTGTTTCAACCAATAGGAAGACAGGAAAAAATGGAAGGCACCAATAGGGAGTGAGGAAGAGGTGTGGTAGGGTTTGGAGTCTTAAGGTGATAAAGTTTAGATGACTTAAATAACTACGATTGTAGAATTCGAATAAGACTGGGATATGGGTGAGGTGTTCCAACCAATAGAAAGAGAGGGAAAGGGGGTGACACCAATAGGGAGTAAGGAAGAGAGTGGGGCCAAGGAGGAGAGAGATATTTTGTTATTTTAATTTTTTAGAAAATAATTAAATGGGTCCCATTTAAAATTCCTAACTAGGCTTTCTTAGGCCCATAGAGCCCAATTAAACTTAATTAAATCCATTTAAGAACTGCCCATATTAAATTTAAACAAAATAAAATTTTATTTAAATTTAATTAAATTAATTTCCCCAAAACTTTATTATTATTTTTATTTTTTTAAGATCATGCCACGGAATTAATAATTCAGCTCCATGCCTCCAATTACATCTTACAGTCATATAATTTTTCATCATCGGGTTTCCCACGGCCTCAATGCACATACTTATCACAAAATAAGGGTCTACACAGAGGTTCTCACAATCAAGAATGCATTTTTCCATGTTCAACTTCTCACCTAGATACTTAAATCAGTAAGTGTGGAACATGAGTTAAATTTGTTGGAAAAGTAAAGTTCAAGACAAAAAAATGAACTAAAGTAGATTGATGTGGCAATCAGAATCATTCAGATAAGCAAGACCGATCCAAGAATAAATTAACTTCCCATATGGATTATTGGCCCGATTACCGAAAGTTTTTCGGGCCTATTACGGAAAAAACTCCAAACAAGGTTGTCTTGACTTTGATAAAAAGAAGAGAATATATGAGAGAATGGCATTTATGCGACCAAGGTGCTGCGGTGTGTCTTTGTTGGAGGCATGCATATCAATGTATACATTGACTCGAAGATTAAGCAAAGATCACACCACCAAAAGCGTTGGTTGTAATGCACGCGATTTAAAGCGTGTGCTCATGTGCTGATTACCAGCGAAAGAATATAAGATTCCGAAAAAAGCAAGGAATAGCTATTCCTTGTTGGTATGAATTAATGGCAAACAAGATGATTTAATTGTCCTATCGGTTTCCTATGATAGGAATGAATATCTGGTTTCTTCATCGTCGTCTCTTTAACACGATTTCTTTCTATAATGAATCTTGGGTGTAGCACAAGATATATAGATCTGCAACAATTTGGCACACAATGTTGAGCTCCATAAACTAGTCGTGATCGGTTATATTGATTCCTTTTCACTATTTTTTTTTTTTTAGTAAATCACGGTATTATTGTAGTGCCCATGAAGCTTCTTCTTTTGGAGACAGAGCTCCTATCTCACTAGAGCATGATGCCCGCCTAATACAAAGAGTGCGTAGGAGCTCACTTAAAGTCACGCTCTTGCGCCGGTGACCCGAGACAATGGAGAGTTTTACACCAAACATAGCAACTATTTGGGCTCGATTGTGCTCACGGTGGCCAACCAATCACACCCTCTCAAGAGCATTAGGAACAAAGTGTTCTCTGGCAGGAGGAGACATCGATATGTCTCAGTGGTCACACCCCTCTATACTTTTTCATATTTATAAAAGTGTCCGCCAAACTTCTCCTTCTCTTTAATTGTACCATTTAACCATCTCATAGGCCTGCAACTTGGTCGGGTTTGGCCAATCTTAGTGAGGTACCGGGCTGTCCTTATCTCCTAATTTAGCATTTAGCTCTGTTTAAAATTTTGTATAATAAATGAAGTGATTGAATATAAGGTTTAATGCATTCAAAATGGATGAAAATTACAATCATAACCTTTATTATTGTTTTCTTGAAAGGTGGTGTAATCCAAGCTTGGGCAGCTGAGAATGAATAAATGCTAGTGTTGTCCAATTAAAAAAAAAATTCTAGCAACTAGCATGGGGAACCTCTTCCCCACCTAGCGGACCAACAACTCTACACTAATACAACATACATGGCGATTATTCTCTCTCTCTCTCTATATATATATGTATATTAAAAATTTTATTATATTAATTTAATTTATATTGCATTCATTTATTTTATTTTACTATTCTTATGTTACAAAAATTATTATAAATTTTCTCTATTTATTATTTGATAAATTTTTATTTTGTTAATTAATTTATTTTTATTGACATCAACGATTCTATTATTATAACATTTAAATCCATATATTTTTATTATAAAATATTATTAAACAAAATTTAAATTTTAATTAAAAATTTTAAATTATTTAAAATATTTACATATAACTACTAATTATAATATGTATTATTATAATTTTAAATACATTTTTAATTTTATAATATAGTTAATATTTATTTAATATTATACCAGTTAAAATGCGATTTGACTCGGTTGAATTTTAAACTCTTAATTATATGCCTTAATTGATTTTTGATCAGGTTGGATTTAAAAACCTTGTTGAATACTATAAAATATATGTCATGCTACTTTTAGTTATTTGCCATAAAAAAACATGTTCATTAACTTTAGGAATTTCTAGTAATGAAATTTCTAGTAATGGTTAGATTATATTTTATTCTCCTTTCATTCATATATATATATATATATATATATATAAAAGTAAATGTACAAATGACTCAATCATTATTTAAAATAAAAAAAAATAATGCAAAACGGCTGATTTTTATCAGAGTAATTTACTGTTTTTAAAATTAACAAAAAAAATAAAATAGTTTGAGATTGCTTTTTCCCTTGAGCAATTTTTTTAATTAAAAAATATAAAATGATAAAAACATTGCATTTAGTGAGGAAATTTTAACGTTTAAATATCATCCAATCAACTAACTAATGTTGCATTATTTTTCTTTTTTTTTCTATATATATATATAGTGATTGAATAGTTATATAGTTGAATTCAAATACTATTTAATCTCTAGTTAAATAATATGAATCAATTATATATATAATTATTATATAATTTAAGAACCTATTCCTAGTTGAATTATAATTAAGAAGCAGTTAATAAAAGATCTAGTGCTATGTACTTGTTATATAAGGTATGCATAGCATATTTAATTATAATATGTTTCAAATTTGATTTAAATATCAATTGAATTATGAGGAGCAATTAATGAAAAATCAAGTATATATTATAATGTTATGTGCTACTTATATGGAGTTAAGTTATGAATAATAAATTTATTTGTAATATATTTAATAATTGATTTAAGTACTAATTAAATTATAATGAGCAAATAATGAAAAATTTATCATATATTACAGTGATATGCACTAATTATATGGAAATAAAATCTGCATTATACATTTAATTGTAATATGTTTCATAATTGATCTAAATACTAATTTAATTATAAGGTGCAATTGATAAAAAATTTAGTTTATATATTATAGCGCTATGTACTAATTATTTAATGTTAATGTATTAATTATATAATGCTAAGGTGTATACGTCACATTATTGCCTATTCTAGAGTGGAAATATGCTCTATTGTTGTCAAAATCTATCAACACCAACTGTTCGATAGAGGTCCATTGGGATCCTACATCGGCTGTGGATGGAGTGTATAAATGGCTTATATGCGAATAATAATTCTATTAAAATTATTATAGTTTTAATAGGGGTTTATTTCCGTTCCTGAGCCATTTGTGTGTCTTCTATCTATGTAAAAAGAACTGGAACCAGAGTGAAAAGTGAGGAGTCCTAAGTCCGGTGTGGCCCATGGGTTGAGGTCCGCGAGTGGGTCAGGCGTGTCCCATGGGGTGACCCTTTGGGATTCCACATCGGTTGTAGATGGGGTATATGAGTGACTTATATGAGAACAAGAATCCCGTTAAAATTGCTATAATTTTAATAGCGGTCTATTCCCGTCCCTGAGCCATATGCATGTCTTCTATCTACTAAAAAAAAAAAAAAAAACACTTTTGGATTGCATTTATTAAATTATACCATATGATAGGGATACACACAGTGCATCATCTTTCAAAAAAAAAAAATACATAATGCTGCAAGCAACTAGGACAAAAATCATGATTTAATTTTTTTTCATTGATTTTCATGGATATATATGAATTAATTAATTAAATAAAAAATAATAACCAATTAATTAATGTTCCCTGTGTCAGAACAAACAAGTTACATAAACAGAGGTTATTACGATCAAGAATGCATTTTTCCTGTTCAACTTCTCACCAAGATAAATGAGGAACATTTGTTAAATTTGTTGGAAAAGTAAAGTTCATGCCAAAAAATTGAAATCAACTACATTGCTAGGCAATCAGAATCAATCACATAAGCAAGAGCCACCCTAAAGATCCAACCATTATCACCACAAACACAAGGCAATGGCTTTATATACTCTTGGCCCAATTACTAGAAAAAACTTGTAGCTTGAATTAACTATTTTCAGTTGTAGCTTGAAAGTTATTTGGGCTCCCTGGGCTTGCACTGACAATAATAATTCCCTAGGAAAAAAAATCAGCCGCAAAAACCCTCAAAAACAAGGTTCGATTATGCAGCAGAGCACTAAAGTAGAACTTTTTATTTATATCACATCCATACACTTTCCCATCAACATTAACGCCCCGAGTTATTATATAAACAATTCAGAAACCAACCGAAAATTCACATGCAATTATTTGCTCCCCCCTGCCTGCTACACCTGCTCATACCCATCAACCACCTATCCACACATGCACAAAAACAAGATTTAGAAAAGGAGAAGGGAGGAGAGAATGGCTGCTAAAGCAGCCAAGGTGATGCTTGGGTATGTCCTTGTTGGAGGCATATCGATGTATGACACACCATTAGTTACTCCTTTAACATTTCTCAATCTTCCCATTTTTTTCTACTCTACCTACAACATTCTCTACGCCCTTAGCATCAGCGCTCCCATGTTTTTTACCACTAACGCTGTGAATCCAGACCTACACTATCTTCTCCATTAACACCCAGCTCCCCATTCTTCTCATTCTTTGGCTTCTTCTCCTTCACGTTTGATCTCCCTCCTCCATCTCTTCCCTCAAGACAGCCACCTCCTCCTCGCTGATGCATGCATTTTAGATCATCATTTAGGAGTAATTTTTGCACATAATCTACCCTTATTCATAGCTATTATTTTAGATATTAGTATATATTTAGTCAATTTTACAATTTTCACATTTCTTAGTTTAATTTTTAGAATTTATTTGTTTTGTAGGTTAAATCTGGAGAAATTTGATGTATTTTGATCAGTAGCCATTTGGAGGAGATTAAAATCGAATTGCAAAAATTTTGAAGTTGAGAAAAAAAAAAAAAAAAAAAAAAAAAAGGCCGAGGCGACACAACTGCAGGCAACCGAATTAGCTCATGTCGCGAGTTGTGTCGATCGTCGAATATTCACGCCGAAGCGACACAACCAGCGACACAAGCGACTCGGCTTATGTCGTTTTCTTTGGAAAATTTTGGCGTGGCATTTCCGTTACTCGACCTTTTTACCTCACTTTCTCTGGATCCTTCCCCTTTTACCCATTCTAGAACAGTCCCTTGCCTATATAAAGTGCCCTTTATCACTTTCTTTCCATAGAGAGCAAGGGAGGCATTTTTAGGAAGATAGAAAGAGGGAAAGGGAGGAGCATCTTCTGCATCTTCTTCGGCAAGAAGGATCAAGTTTACGCACTTTTCTGCGAGAGATCCTGCTGCAAATCTGTGGTTTTTCTACCCCTTTAAGCTTACATTTCCATTATTTCTTCATTTCTTCATTTGGGTTTATTTTTAAACAATGATTTGTGAGTAGTTGATTGAGATTCTAGAGATGGGTTTGTAAATATTGATTTGTTTTGTGGTTTTGAACCGATTTAGCCATTTAAATGAAGATTGTTATATTTTGATTTATTGCTTGTGTGCTTATTTCCTTGCTTGATGAATGGGCCCTTATTAAGTTAAGTTTTAATCCTTAATAGATGGACTGAAAAGTGAATATTGGGGATGGATAATCTTGCAATAAACTTTATTTTCTTGGTGTTAGAAATAAACTAAGAAGATTAAGGGGAACTTTCCAAAAATCAATTAGAGCATTAATTGGGTTTTGTTAGATTTGAAATA
Organism: Hevea brasiliensis; assembly: GCF_030052815.1. NCBI lineage: Eukaryota > Viridiplantae > Streptophyta > Magnoliopsida > Malpighiales > Euphorbiaceae > Hevea > Hevea brasiliensis. Next base: position 66,904,330 of record NC_079505.1, read on the forward strand.
CCGTGAAAACAGGGTTTGATTTAATGAAAACCAATTTTGAGATGCTTGAAAAAGGTTTCAAAAATTTAAGAATTGATTTCCCTCAAAATTGCAATTCTCATGTGTTTGGCTAAATTAGGGAAAAATCACATGCAAACAATATTGAAAATCCAATCTCTAGAATCAATTTATTTTTCATTGAAATTAGATATAAATTCTCCAAACCTCATAAATAGCAATTTCAATTTAAATCCAATTTAAATTTAATTCCAATTTAAATCTAATCTCTAGAATTAGTTTATTTTCATTGAAATTAGATATAAATTCTCCAAACCTCATAAATAGCAATTTCAATTTAAATCCAATTTAAATTTAATTCCAATTTAAATCAATATCTAGAATTACTTTTTTTTTTAGATTTAATTCTTCTTAATTTCATAAATAGAAATTTCAAATTAATTTTTGGTAATCTAGTTTAATTAATTTTAGTTAATTGATTGATCTAGTTTTAATTCCTCAAATACCAATTTTAATTCCAAATTTCATTTTACATCTTTAATTTTTGTCTTAATTTTAATTTTTAGATTTTATTTTTAATATCTTTTAATTTTTGTCATTCTAATTAGCTTATACTTTTATTTCCAATTTAAGCACAATTCCCTGTGGGATCGATATCAATTTTTAAAACTATACTACTGTGACCCGTGCACTTGCGGATACACAACACAGTTATCAAGTTTTTGGCGCCGTTGCCGGGGAATTGTTTGTTTTAAGTTGGATTTTAATTGTTTTAAGCTAATTAGAATTTTTATTTTCTTTTATTTTCACTATTGTTCCTTGTGTTTTTCAGGTACTTTTCTTGTTTATGAGACGATCGAAAAGCACAAGTGATACTGAATTGTTGTTCAACCCAGAAATTGAAAAATTCTGTCGAGCCAACAAAAAGGAATACAAGAGAAGAAAAGAAGCAGAAAAAGAAGAACAACAAATATTTGAGCAAGAGGAGACAATAGAAAATATGGAGAATCAAAATGGAGCTATTGGTGGAGACAATGGAGGAAACGAGCAAAACGGGCAAAATGCAGTTGCTAATCAAAATGATCCTCAAAGAAGATCCATGTTAGACTATGCTTTTCCTAGATGTACTGATGTGAGAGATAACAGACCTATTATTGGAGCTAATCAATTTGAATTAAAAACTGGTCTTATTCAAATGGTTCAGAATTCACAATTTGGAGGTAGCCCACTTGAAAATCCTCATTCTCATTTGAAGAAATTTTTGATGATATGTGGTACACAAAGACAACCTGGAGTTTCTGATGAAGTTATTCGGCTCACTTTATTTCCATTCTCTCTTCGGGATTCAGCATTGGAGTGGTATGACTCACTCCCACAAGCTATTATAGCTACTTGGGAGCAGTTATCTCAAGCTTTTCTATCTCAATTTTTCCCACCTGGGAAGACCACTCATTTGAGGAATTTGATGGTAGCTTTTAAACCAAGAGATGATGAAACTTTGTATGAATCTTGGATGAGATTTAAGGAGCTTGAAAGGCAATGTCCTCATCATGAAATACCCAAATGGATGATTGTTCAAAATTTCTACACCAGAGTTACTCCAGCCATAAGAAACACAATTGATTCACAAGCAGGAGGAGATTTCATGAGAATGACAAGTGAAGAATGCTATGATCTATTAGAGAAGATTGCTCATAATACCCATTTATGGGGAAATCCTAGAGCACTTGAGCCAAAGAAAGCTGGGATCTATGAACTAGACTCAGTTAGCTACATGAATGCAAGATTTGATCAGTTGACTCAGCTTCTTAGTGATTTTTGCACAAAGGCAACAAACTCAACTCCTACAACTATGCAACAAGTTGCCTTCACAGATGGAACCCAAAGTTGTGGAGTTGATTATTCTTCTTATGGTGATGATTATTTGCAAGAACAAGCTGCTTATGCAGGAGGTTATCAACAAAAACCTATGGGAAATGCTTACTCTAATGTGAACAACTCAACATGGAGACCACAAGCAACTTTTGCTCAACAAGGCCAAAGCTCAAATTATGCTCATAACCAGCAGTTTATGCAGCAAAATAGGCCTCAATTTCAGCCTCAATTTCAGCCCACAAGGCAGCCACCACCTGGATATCAAGCAAGAGCACAACAATCCCTTCCATCCCATGAACCGAAGCCATCTTTGGAGAACATGATGGAGAAATTTTTTGCTGAACAAAGCAAGATGAATAACAAATTGGAGGAAGAAATGCAACACATGAGACAAACCATGGATCAATTACAAGTCCACAACCGCATGTTGGAGACTCAATTGGCGCAACAAGCAAGCTCATCAGGAAGCAATTCCTATGGGAAACTACCTAGCCAACCACAAAACCCTCATGAACAATGTAAGGCTGTAACCTTGAGAAGTGGTAAAAAAGTTGGTCAAGAGAGTGAAAACAAGAGAGAAGAAAAAGAGAGCACAAAAGAAGAAAATTCAGTTGAGAGCAAGAAAAATGAAAAAGAAGAAGAAAGCAAAAGTGAGCAAGATGAGGGAGACAAACCATACATCCCACCTGAACCTTACAAACCCACCCTTCCCTACCCTCAAAGATTCATCAAGCATAAACTAGACAAACAATTTGGCAAGTTCCTTGAAGTGCTAAAGAAATTGTATATCAATGTGCCATTCACTGAGGCACTATCCCAAATGCCAAGTTATGCCAAGTTTTTGAAGGAGATTCTTTCCAACAAGAGAAGGCTAGAAGATTATGACACCATCAACTTGGGAGAGCAATGCAGTGCTATAATTCAGAAAAAGTTACCTCCCAAACTCAAAGATCCGGGTGTGTTTTCCATCCCTTGTCATATTGGTGATAATTGTGTGGCAAATGCTTTATGTGACCTTGGAGCTAGCGTCAGCCTAATGCCTCTTTCAATATATGAGAAGTTGAATATGGGAGAGTTGAAGCCCACAAACATGTATCTTTCATTGGCTGACCGTTCAATTAAGTATCCGGAAGGCATTCTTGAAAATGTGCCTATCAAGGTTGGGAAATTCTACATTCCGGTGGACTTTGTCATTTTGGATATGGAAGAAGACACAAAAGTTCCTATCTTATTGGGAAGACCCTTCTTGGCAACAGCTGGTGCATTAATTGATGTAAAGGGTGAGCAATTGACACTTAGAGTGGGAGATGATCAAATGATATTCAACATCAATCCAGCCATGAAAAGGAAACATGAAGAAGTTGAGTCTTGTTTGCGGGTAGACATTATTGTTCAAGAGCATTTCAGACAAAGCTATCCACAAGACCCACTTGAAAATTGCTTAGCCCATGGTGGGAGCATTGATGATGATAATCACAACATAGCTGCTTTTGCACAACACTTGGAGAGCTCTCCACCACATCCTGAAGCCACAATTTTTCAACTTGAAGGAGTGCAAAATTTGGAGATCAAACCACCATCATTAAAGGTAGAGGATGCCCCAAAGGTAGATCTTAAACCTCTTCCTTCCAACCTCAGGTATGCTTTTCTTGGACCCAATTAAACATTTACTGTTATAATTAATGCATGTTTGACTGATATTGAGAAAGAAAAATTGTTGAGAGTTTTGAGAGAATATAGAAGAGTTTTGGGTTATACAATTGATGATATAAAGGGAATTAGTCCAACAGTTTGTATGCATAGGATTTTCCTTGAGCCAAATAGTAAACCTTCCATTGAACACCAAAGAAGATTGAATCCTACAATGAAGGATGTTGTGAAAAAAGAAATCCTAAAATTACTAGTTTGGAATTATTTACCCCATTTCTCGATGTGAGTGGGTTAGTCCTGTGCATGTTGTACCAAAGAAAGGTGGGGTGGCGGTTGTTAAAAATGAGAATAATGAATTGATACCCACTAGAATCAAGTACAGTTGGAGAATGTGCATAGACTATAGGAAATTGAACAATGCCACAAGAAAAGACCATTTTCCCCTTCCTTTTATGGATCAAATGTTAGAGAGATTAGCCAAGCATTCATTCTTTTGTTACTTAGATGGATATTCTGGTTTCTTTCAAATTCCAATACATCCTGATGACCAAGAAAAACTACCTTTACCTGTCCCTATGGCACCTTTGCCTATCGAAGGATGCCATTCGGATTGTGTAATGCGCCTGGCACATTTCAAAGGTGCATGATGGCCATTTTTTCTGATTTTATTGAAGAAATTATGGAGGTCTTCATGGATGACTTTTCAGTTTATGGCACTAATTTTGATTCATGCTTGACTAATTTGTCTAAAATTTTGCAGAGATGTCTTGATAATGATCCGTGTTGAATTGGGAGAAATACCACTTTATGGTCCAAGAGGGGATCATTTTAGGGCATTTGATCTCCAATAGGGGAATTGAAGTGGATAGAGCTAAAATAGAAATTATTGAAAAAATGCCCCCTCCAACCACTGTCAAAGGAGTGCGGAGTTTCCTTGGACATGCCGGGTTTTACCGGCGATTTATTCAGGATTTTTCTAAACTTGCTAAACCCTTAACAAATCTTTTGAATCATGATGTTAAATTTGATTTTAATCAAGATTGTATGGTTGCTTTGCAGGTTAAAGGCGGCCTTAACAACGGCTCCTATCATGCAACCCCAGTTGGACTTTGCCATTCGAAATCATGTGTGATGCAAGCGAGTTTATTGTTGGAGCCGCCCTTGGCCGAAAGATAGAAAACCTTATGCCATTTACTATGCAAGCCAAACCCTTGATGAAGCCCAAGTCAATTCGCCACAATCGAAAAGGAGTTCCTTGCGGTAGTATTTGCACTCAATAAATTTCGTTCTTATTTGGTCAACTCAAAGGTAATTGTTTTCACCGATCATGCAGCAATAAAGTATTTAATGAGCAAGAAAGAAGCTAAATCTAGGTTGATTAGATGGATATTGTTTCTACAAGAAATTGATTTGGAAATAAGAGATATAAAGTGTGTTGAGTATGTGGTGGCTGATCACCTTTCTAGGATGAAAAGCGAAAATAAAGATGATGAAATTGTGCCAATTGATGAGTTTTTCATGAATGAGCAGTTGTATGTGTTGAATTCGCACTTCCATGGTTTCGATATTGTGAATTTCTTGTCTTGTGGTGTCTTGCCACTGATTTATCTTAGCAAGAAAAGAAAAGATTCTTGCATGATGTTAAATTTTATTCTTGGGAAGAACCTCTTTTGTTTAGGAGATGCAATGATGGAATAATTAGAAGATGTATACCAGAGGAAGAAATAAATGATGTTATTTACCATTGTCATTCCTCTGAATATGGTGGTCATTTTAGTGTCTCAAAAACTGTTGAAAAAGTCTTGACATCAGGTTTCTATTGGCCTAATATGTTTAAACATGTGAGAGACTTTGTAAGCAAGTGTGATAGGTGCCAAAGGGTAGGCAACATTTCCAAAAGAGATGAGATGCCCCAACAGTCCATATTAGAAGTTGAATTGTTTGATGTATGGGGAATTGATTTCATGGGGCCATTTCCATCTTCTTATGGGAATAAATATATCTTGGTAGGGGTGGACTATGTATCTAAATGGGTAGAAGCTATTGCTACACCTACCAATGATGCAAAAGTTGTGGTGAAATTTCTGAAAAAATTTGTTTTGACCAGGTTTGGTGCCCCACGTGCCATAATCAGTGATGGTGGTAGCCATTTTTGTAACCACCAATTTGAAAAATTGATGAGAAAATATGGGGTAAAGCATAGAATTGCCACACCATATCATCCTCAAACAAATGGCCAAGTAGAAATCACAAATAGAGAAATCAAGCAAATCTTGGAGAAAACTGTCAATAAGTCCAGAAAAGATTGGTCCCTTAAATTAGATGACACTCTTTGGGCATATAGAACAGCATTTAAAACCCCCATAGGAACTACACCTTATAGGTTAGTTTTTGGGAAATCATGCCATTTGCCCGTAGAGTTAGAACACAAAGCTTATTGGGCCATTAGAGCAATCAATTTTGATTTACAAGCTGCTGGACACAAAAGACTTTTGCAACTTGATGAATTAGAAGAATTGAGACTTGATGCTTATGAAAATGCTAGGATCTATAAAGAAAGAACTAAAAAATGGCATGATAAGCATATCAAGAAAAAGGACTTTAAAGAAGGAGATTTGGTTCTCTTATTCAATTCAAGGTTAAAATTTTTTCAAGGAAAATTAAAATCAATGTGGTCAGATCAATTCAAAATTTTGAAAGTTTTACCTCATGGTCTTTGTTGAAATTTTTGGTGAAAAATCGGGTAATTTCAAGGTAAATGGGCAAAGGTTGAGGCACTATTCAGTTGGTGAGCCAATTGAGAAGATAGCAACTTGCTATCTTTCTCATTCTCCATAACATTTTGAGTGAGTATGGTCAAGCTAAAGACCTAAACTTAGCATTTTTGGGCATAACTCATAATTTTTCATTGATTCTTTATTTCTTTCATATATATATTTGTTTTAAGTTTTTCTATACTCCTTATTCAGAGTTTAACATTGTTCTAATTTCCTTGTGCAGATGGGATGCAATTCATTGCAAGCAAATGAGCATAAAAAAAAAAAAAAAAAAACATTTCATGTCTTTAATTTCGTTGCTTAATTAATTAGTATTTTTAACTTGTTTAGTTAATATTCTGCTTGTGTTGTTTTTCCTTTACTTGAACCATTTACTTATTCAGTTTTTTTTAGTTCCTCATAAAATACATTTTTCTTTTATGTCTTTAGTACATTGCTCACTTGCTTTGATATGCTCCTTCGGAATTTACACTTGATGGCTATATTTTTGAGCTTAACTTCTCTATTCCAAATTTTTGAGTTTAATTGATTTAATGGATTCCATTGCACTGTTTCTTTTGCAATGAGTGCAGCAGCTGTCCAAATTTTATCTAATTAAATTGGCTGCACTTCAATGAGGTAACAATTCTCATCTCAGCTTGTGTCGCTGTCAACACAAGTTGTGCTCTCGCTTATGCAACATGGTAATAATTCTTTATGCACATATCAGCTACCCATTTTCTGCACATATAGCCAAATTATCCCATTCCTTGCACTCTTTTAACATTGAGGACAATGTTCATTCTGAGTATGGGGGAGAGGGTAAATTTTTTGCAAAAATTATTTTTCCTTTTTCATTTGCATATAGTGACACACTCATTACTTCATACTTGTACATATTCACATATATACACTGCATATAGCTTCATATATACTTAGTACTTAGTTGCATATAGGTTGACTATACATTTATACACTCATGCATTTCATTCATTCATTCACAATTTTTGGATTTTTAAACCAGTCTTTGAATTCCATAAGCCACTTATTCAAGCAATCCAACTTGCCTTTAGATGGTTAGTGGAATGAAAGTTCCAGCTGGGTACAAAGTCTTAAGCATTATTCTTTCTCTTACTTAATAGCTGAAAATTAATACATTCATCTAGGTATGCAGATTCTGATTAGTTATTTTGAGTTTTGAGTGTCTGGATAAGCCTTTAAGAAAGAAAATGGTCATTGTCGTCTCACCATTCCTAGAACAAGCATCTTAGATCTTTCAAAGCGAAATTTTTAACTTGCATTTGATAAGAATATGATTTAGGCATTCCTTCATATTTTAAACCTCACATTTAGCCTTAACCTACCTTAATCTCATTTTAACCCTTGCAAACCCCCTTGAACCTTAATTCCCTAATTTTTTTGGAACCCAAATCATTTACCTAGCCGTTAAACCTAAACACTACCACCTATTATGAGAATAATATTTTAGCAATTAAGTGCATAAAAAAAAATAAAAAATAAAAAAAAATAAAAAAAAAAAAACTTGGAGGATTGAAACATCTTGAAAAGTGCTAGAGTAATTGTGAAAAGTTGATAAAAAAAAAAAAAAAATAAATAGTCACAAAAATATCCCAAAGGTAATTTTGGGTGTGACGTGAAATAGGGACACATACAAAATAAAAAAATATATTATAAAAGTAGTCCCTTTATTGTGTTAGCACTTAAGATTTATTGTGAATTTCTTTCCTCTTGATATAAAAAAAAAAAAAAAAAAAATTTGGATGCACTTTGAGTTTCATGATTAATATTATTCTCATATTTTGTTTACCTTATTCCCTTTCTTTGTTAACCACAATCTTACCCTATTTGACCCCATTACAACCCTTAAAAAGACCTAATGATTCTTTGAAAAATGCTTGTTACATTAGTAGAGTTAGATCTTTTATGCTTGCATATGGGTTTGGCAATATAATCTTCCATACATTACTCACCATCTATTTGAGACGCATTGGCTATCTATTTCATTTAGGTTTGTTTTGGCACACAATTGACTCTTGTAGCTGGTTGGTATTTGTTGCTTGGGTTGATTGGTTAATTCTTAGCTATTCTGTAATAGTTGAGAGTGCTTGCTTCATTCTTTGTGCTTTTGCTGGTGGGAATTTGGAATGTTGGTGGCTAGAGGTAAGTTGGTGGTTTGGATTTGTGATTTTTGTGTTTTCAAAGACTGATTCTATTCCCTTCCAAATGAGTTTTAATGAAATTTTGCTTGAGGACAAGCAAGAGTTTGAGTATGGGGGAATTTGATGCATGCATTTTAGATCATCATTTAGGAGTAATTTTTGCACATAATTTACCCTTATTCATAGCTATTATTTTAGATATTAGTATATATTTAGTCAATTTTACAATTTTCACATTTCTTAGTTTAATTTTTGGAATTTATTTGTTTTGTAGGTTAAATCTGGAGAAATTTGATGTATTTTGATCAGAGTAGCCATTTGGAGGAGATTAAAATCGAATTGCAAAAATTTTGAAGTTGAAAAAAAAAAAAAAAAAAAAAAAAAAAAATGGCCGAGAGCGACACAACCTGCAGCACAACCGAATTAGCTCATGTCGCAGGTTGTGTCGATCGTCAGATATTCACGCCGAGAGCGACACAACCCGCGACACAACTCGGCTTATGTCGTTTCTTGGAAAATTTTTGGCGTGGCATTTCCGTTACTCGCCTTTTACCTCACTTTCTCTGGATCCTTCCCCCTTTTACCCATTCTAGAACAGTCCCCTTGCCTATATAAAGTGCCCTTTATCACTTTCTTTCCATAGAGAGCAAGGGAGGCATTTTTAGGAAGATAGAAAGAGGGAAAGGGAGGAGCATCTTCTGCATCTTCTTCCAGCAGCAGCAAGGATCAAGTTTCTGCACTTTTCTGCAGAGATCCTGCTGCAAATCTGCTGGGTTTTTCTACCCCTTTAAGCTTACATTTCCATTATTTCTTCATTTCTTCATTTCTTCATTTGGGTTTATTTTTAAACAATGATTTGTGAGTAGTTGATTGAGATTCTAGAGATGGGTTTGTAAATATTGATTTGTTTTGTGGTTTTGAACTGATTTAGCCATTTAAATGAAGATTGTTATATTTTGATTTATTGCTTGTGTGCTTATTTCCTTGCTTGATGAATGGGCCCTTATTAAGTTAAGTTTTAATCCTTAATAGATGGACTGAAAAGTGAATATTGGGGATGGATAATCTTGCAATAAACTTTATTTTCTTGGTGTTAGAAATAAGCTAAGAAGATTAAGGGGAACTTTCCAAAAATCAATTAGAGCATTAATTGGGTTTTTGTTAGATTTGAAATACCGTGAAAACAGGGTTTGATTTAATGAAAACCAATTTTGAGATGCTTGAAAAAGGTTTCAAAAATTTAAGAATTGATTTCCCTCAAAATTGCAATTCTCATGTGTTTGGCTAAATTAGGGAAAAATCACATGCAAACAATATTGAAAATCCAATCTCTAGAATCAATTTATTTTTCATTGAAATTAGATATAAATTCTCCAAACCTCATAAATAGCAATTTCAATTTAAATCCAATTTAAATTTAATTCCAATTTAAATCCAATCTCTAGAATCAATTTATTTTTCATTGAAATTAGATATAAATTCTCCAAACCTCATAAATAGCAATTTCAATTTAAATCCAATTTAAATTTAATTCCAATTTAAATCCAATATCTAGAATTACTTTTTTTTTTTTAGATTTAATTCTTCTTAATTTCATAAATAGAAATTTCAAATTAATTTTTGGTAATCTAGTTTAATTAATTTTAGTTAATTGATTGATCTAGTTTTAATTCCTCAAATACCAATTTTAATTCCAAATTTCATTTTACATCTTTAATTTTTGTCTTAATTTTAATTTTTAGATTTTATTTTTAATATCTTTTAATTTTTGTCATTCTAATTAGCTTATACTTTTATTTCCAATTTAAGCACAATTCCCTGTAGGATCGATATCAATTTTTAAAACTATACTACTGTGACCCGTGCACTTGCGGACACACAGTTATCACTCGCTACCATTTATCACAATCTTATCAGATTCCTCAAATTCCTTGTTGTAACAAACCAAGCAAGATGACGATTTCACCTCCTTCAATTTCTTAGCTCTCAAAGCATGGCCACAATTCTTCAAAGCAAAAAAAACTTATACTTCCCATTGAACTCGAGCCCAGTTTATCGGGCAATGAAACCTTGAATTATATGATTCCTCACCAGAAATTGGCTCTAGCTTGATATTTAAAATATCCTTTTAAACCCTTTATGTATCTGAACTCCATGGGCAATTTTTAGCCTATTAAAGCCTCCACTAACGCCTCTTTGTTGAATAAATTACCAACGCAATCAATAACGCAACGCTGCGCCAGGGGGCTCGTTGGAGAGAGCGCAATTGAGCCATTTAGAAAGTCTCTGCTCGTTTGGATCAACCTTATCCGGCTTTTTGTCGGTGTACATTCAGATAGCAGTCGCGGGACTCGACACCCGTAGGGCCGCCATCGCCAACCACCCAACTTTGGACTAAGCTCGAGTGCTCACTCAACTGCGGATTTTGCCGGCGCAACGGTTTTTTTTTTTTTTTTTTTTTATTCAATACAAGTATATTCTTTAATTGAATAAATACATAGTTAATATATGTAAATAAATTATTGTAAGATGGAGTGATATTTGTAGAAATTATTTATTATCTTCTTCTAATATTTATTACTAAACTATAATAATATCCTATTTATATTAGGAGTGAGTAATTTGAATTTTATGTGTAATATTAGTTTATATATTTCATAATTATTATTTTTAATTTTTTTAATATTAATTAAATTATAATTACTGTCATAAATTTTTATGATAAAAAGTTAATTATATGATTTTTATAATTATAGTGAAAAATAAAAAATTACTTTAATTTATATAATTTGTAAATATGATATTCAATTTTTCAAGTAATAATTAAAATATAAATATTAATATAATTTTTTATATTAAAAGCCTCATATGTCTATAAGTATTTAGATGTCGATGCATATTATTAATTGATGTAGTAAATTGTTAAGAGAATGAGGGTAAAGCGGACAAGTAAAAAAATCTAATGAAGCGCCACTTATTAACTTTTTCTGAAATTTATTTCGATAGCAACTTTATTATATGTGAATAATATGTAAAGAAAAGCACGTCACAAAAAATAAATGGATGTATATGAGAATCAAAATATAACTAAACTGAATCAAGTCTCAATATTTTTTTTTAAACTAATTTTAATAAAATTAATATGTTTCAATTTGATTATTAATAAAAATAATATGTAAGTGAGGTGGATTTTATATTTTGAATTAATATATGTTAAAAGATTTCAACTAACTATATAATTTATTTATCTGAAAAAATGATATAATTTATTTATAATTTTTTTCATATTTTAAATAATTTATATAAAACTTTGAGATATATATATATATATAAGTATTTTATATTTAAACTTTATTAGATAGTATAGATAAAAGAAAATTTTTCTTAATATATGATTATCATTTTAATATTTTAATAGATTAAAATAATTGTAAGATGTTTTGATTATATATATATAGAACAAAGGTAAATTAAATTTATTTTTTTTTTGTGAGATTGTCAATATCATAAAAATTTATTAAATATATGATAAAAAATTTAAAAAAAATCAAATATTTGATATTGTTTATATCATAATAAAATAATAAAATTTATTGGAAGGCAATAATTAAAATAGAATAATTCTTTTAAGGAATGCACATATCAACATTAGAAATTTTTAAGAGGGTTGGCGGCAATGGCCCCTACCAGGCCCCCTTCCCTTCATCCCTAATAGCGAGACTCAGCACCGGTCGCCACCGCCACCGCCAGCCACCCAACTTTGAACTAAGATTCAATGCTCACTCAACTGCAATATATATAACTAGGATTTGCCTGCACAACGGTATAATCAATATTGATATATTATTTAATTAAATAAAGATATGATTGTATAATTTTTCTTATATTTTTATATTTTAAATATTTTAAGAGTAATTTGTAAAAAATTATAAAATATGAAGAATTTTATATAAATTGAAAATAAGTGAAAAAAATAAATAATAAGATATCAATAAAATAGAAATAAATAAATTTTTGTAAGATGAAGATAACCTTTAATGATATTTATGCAATCATCTTCTTCTAACATCTTGATTATTGAAATTTCATTTAGTGGATTTGAGAAAAGGTATTGATTATAAATTCTATATTTTGTTTGCATTAGGGAATGACTAATTTGATTTTTGATATGTGAAATTAGTTTATATAGTTTATAACTATGACTTTTAGTTTTTCTAATATTAATTAATTGTATTTATTGTATTAAATTTTTTTATAATAAAAAAATTTAATTACATGATTTTATAATTATAATAGAAAATAAAAATTACCTTGATTTATATAATTTATAAATATGATGTTTAATTTTTTTAGTACTAACTAAATTGTCTCTTTTTTTTATTATTAAATATCTCATGGGTCTATTAGTATTTACAAGTCAATACATGCCCTCAATTGATGTTGAAAATTGTTAGGGGAATAGAGGTAAAATTGATAAATAGGAAAAAAAAAAATCAAATAGAGCACTAATTGCACATTTTGGTAAAATTTATTTTATTACCAACTTTATTATATGTGAATAATATATAAATAATAAGCATGTCATAAATCAATAAATTGATGTATATGGGAATCAAAATATGACTAAACTGAATCAAGTATGAATTTTTTTAACTTAATTTAATAAAATTGATATGTTTCAATTTGATTATTTATAAAAATATTATAAACTTCTCTGTTTACGTATTGCTAGGAAGTATTGTAGTAGGTGGACACGAAATAGCGGTAAAATAACTTTCGAAAACCTAGTCCCAGTATATAACTATATGTAATATATAAATTGAGAATAAAGAAGAAAAGCAACTTGATCGTAAATTTTAATCCTGCTATGCTTGGATTTCAAATCCAAGTAGGATAGAAGATCAGGCCAGGACCAAGTCTTATTTGATTTCAGATTTCCAACACCCGCATGGACTTTGTATGCCTATAAATAGGCTGCTTGCGACAACCCCTGTAGACACTTCAAAGAGCTAAAGCTTTCAGCTCCAGACACACGATCGATCAATTGATTTCATTCTAGTTTGCCAAACCCAACGTTAAAATTCTATACTCTCGAAAACCATGGCTTCCTCCAAACTTCTTTTCACCTTGTTTCTCTGCTCCTTCTTGGTTTATGTTATTCCGTTTGGTTCTAATGCACATATTCTCATGGCTTGCGAGTTTGAAGCCATATATAACCTTGGAGATTCAATATCTGACACGGGCAATTTGATCCAAGAGGACCCTGCTTCTGTGTTTTCTAGGTTTCCCTATGGCCAAAACTTGTATGTTAATCCTACAGGCAGATGCTCCAATGGCTTGCTCATTATTGATTTCATTGGTAAGAAACAAGTATTCTTTTAGGTTTCATAATCTGCCCTTGCATGTGTGTTTTAGCTAAATTGTATTTTTACTTTACAGCAAAATCAGCCGGTGTTCCACTCCTTAATGCATATTTGACAAATTCCACCAAGACACATGGAGTGAATTTTGCAGTTGCTGGATCTACTGCATTGCCGGTGGAAGTTCTTGCAGAAAAGGGAGTTATTTCCCCTGTAACCAATAGTTCTCTTACCGTACAACTAAACTGGATGCATACCCATTTCAATACAACCTGCCACAAGTCCAAAGGTTACCATACGTTATTTATATAATATACTCTCTGTTAACATAAATTTAACATATTTATAACTGTGCTGATTATTGTCTTATCCTTATTATATTTTACAGATTGTGTTGAGAAACATAGAAAATCTCTTTTCATGGTTGGGAGATTGGAGGCAACGATTATAATTATGCTTTCTTTCAAGGCAAAACTATTGATGACTTGAAGACCATGGTACCGATGTTGTTAAAGCCATCAAAGATGCTGTCGTGGTTAGTTAATTTTCTTGAGACATATGATAATTGATTTTTTTTTTTGGTTTTTTTCTCAATTTTCTTATAATTTTCTTTTGTAGAGAGTCATTGGATTTGGTGCCACGAATTATTGTCCCGGAAATTTTCCAATTGGTTGCATGCCTATATACCTTACAGGATTTCACTCCAATGATTCAAACGCATATGATGAATTTCATTGCCTCAAAGAATTGAATAACTTTTAATGTATCACAATGAACAACTCCAGCAAGCAATTAAAGAATTGCAAGAAAACCATTCAAATGTGACTATAGTATATGGAGATTACTACAATGCCTACAAGTGGATTTTGTGGAAAGCTGCATTGCTAGGTGAGTCTTCAAAATCTGTAAATGGTGGATTTAATAGACATAACACATAACTGAACTGACATCGTTCACTTTTTTTATATAAACAGGTTTTGATCTAAAATCATTACAAAAAGCTTGTTGTGGGAGTGGAGGTGATTATGACTTTAGTCTTGCTAGAATGTGTGGAGCTCCTAATGTACCGGTTTGTCCAAAACCTGGAGAACGTATTAGTTGGGATGGAGTACATTCAACAGAAAAAGCCTATTTCTTCATGGCAGGATGGCTCATTCGTGACATTTTTCAAAAACTTCAATGTATTGCTTGATTTTTTCATAAAATTTGATATTAGTTATATTAGTGAATAGTATAGAGTATGCAATTTGACTTTTCTCTTTTAATTAATGGAATAAGATTTTAGTTATTGAAAATATTTTAAAATGCTTTGTCAATTAATATCAATTCTCATGTAGTTGTTGAATTCATATTTCCTAGTGCCAGGTGCTAAAATGCAAAAAAAAAAAAAAACAACAGAAAATCCCACTGATAGTCTTGAAATTCTTATTTATGAAGTAAAAAGAGGATATCTCCCATTCTGATAGAGCATCCTACCACGGTGACTGTCTACGTTTTGCCAGGGAGTGTTACCGGGTGGACTAGAAATAGCAGCAAAAACAAACGTTTAAAAACTCCAGCTCAAGGGCTTGAGGAATTCAATGCATTGCTTAATTATTTCATTAACATTAATTTTATTAGACTAATTTATATGGTAGATCTTAGTTAGTTAGTTACCCTTCAGGTATGTTTATTTCTCAATCTCTGCAACTCGGTTGGAACTTGAATATCTCTTCTGCAGTTGGAGTTGCTTGCTTCTCTACTGCGGTGTAAGTTCATCACATCAATTTAGATGCAAATTCAGAGAACCAACAAGTGCTGTATTTTTAGGCAACGAGGAAATTCTAGATTTTATTAAGTCTGGATCTACAACCGAGCTAATCATTAATAATTTTTCAAGAAGGAAAAAAAAAAAAAAAAAAAAAAAACCATAGTGACAAGTGCTATAAACAATGATTTTGGTTCTAAAGTTGTGGCAAGGTTTCCTGTCCAAACAAGCTGCTGTAGCCCGTAGGCAATCAACATTCTCAAGCGAAGCTTTATGCCAATGCCATTCTGATGTGGCCCAACCGCAAGTGCATGGGTCTTACAAGTAATATAGAAAAGATATCGTTCCCACGAGTTGTGTTAATGATTGAATTTTTTATATAAAAAGTTGACTAAATTAAACTAATTTTTGAAATTAAAACAATAAATTGATGGGTATTGGAGTATGAAATCTATATGTGCAAAATCAATAATCTATTCAACCATGTATTAATTAAA
Source organism: Hevea brasiliensis (assembly GCF_030052815.1). Taxonomy (NCBI): domain Eukaryota; kingdom Viridiplantae; phylum Streptophyta; class Magnoliopsida; order Malpighiales; family Euphorbiaceae; genus Hevea; species Hevea brasiliensis. The sequence continues at coordinate 66,920,392 of NC_079505.1, forward strand.
CTAAAATTGCATCAATTTGAAATAAGCGAGTTGAAATATGGCAAAATTTAAAATCTCAAGCAATAAAATTCAATTATAAATTAACAATCATAAAAAGCGATTAGGAGTTGAATTTCATATTCAAGCTATTTTGGGATTTTAAATTAGTTATTCAATCTTGTGGAACTTACAGGTTTTAAGGAGATTAATTCTTAAATCCTTTGAATACCCTTTCGAGTGGGACAAAGAGTGCCTTAATCAATCTAATCCTACTTTCGTGGAGTTAGAGTTAATTAAGACCCATTAAGTTCCTTAATTAATCTGTAAATCCTCTTAATCCTTAATCTATTTCTAGATCTAAGTTAATTAAGTCCAATTTCTTGATTATCTATCACAAGGCCTTCTCCTTTCGGTGCCTCAACCATGGATTAAGAACATCACTTAATGGGATCCTACATTAAGCATGTCATTAAGCACACAAGAAATGAATAAAACTCAATAATACCACAAAATATGGATTACCCAATCAAAATCCACAAAATATCCCAAATATTACAACCCTTACTCCAGAATCAAATTAAAACTACTCACTACCCATAATGGTTACAAGATATCCTGAGTTTAAATGGAAATAAAGCTTTAATCTAAGCTAAGAAACAAAAAGCTCAACACTAGAAATGTAGGAAAAATGTAAGAAAAGAAAGAAATCTCCAAATCTGGTTGGAAATGGTATGGAAAATGATTGTGACTCTTCAGCTGCTCCTGCTCTTCTCCCTTTTTAATTCTTCCTTCTCTTTCCTCCCTTTCTAAAATGGGAAATGAGGCTATTTATAACATTTTCTGACATGGAGCCCTAAAATGGTGTGTTTGAGGAGAGATTTTGGGGAGAATCTTACGACTCATTAATGAAATCTTTGTGGGACTGCATAAGTGGACTGCATAAGTCATGCAGTCCCTTATGCAGTTTTCGGCTGGTTTCTGGCTCACTTATGCAAAACTGCATTACCCAGCGCATAGGTTATGCACAATTCCGTGAGATTGCATAAGGGGGGCGTGAATCTGCATAAGCCATGCACTCTCCTTATGTACAATTCGGCAGGTATTGGAACAGTGATTTTTCTCCTTATGCAGATCTGCATAAGTTATGCGGCAAGTTATGCGCAATTTAGCCAATGCATATTTCAACTTTGAAACTTGTTTTTAACATCTTTGGCTGTAGAGATCACTCCTCAATGGCAAAATTTCTTTTAGTCCTTCCAAAACACCATTTTTCCTAAAAAACAAAGTAAAAATTACAAATTAATCTATAATTGATAATTATGAAAAACTAACTAATTAACTAATGAAATTAGCTAAAAGTGACTAATAATCAAATAAAATGGCTATGAAATTAAACCTAAATGATTATGCAAAATGTATGCATCAAATACCCCCAAACTCAAGCTTTTGCTTGTCCTCAAGCAAACTTTAAAATGTGATGCAAAATTTTTAGGGGTGCCTTATCCAAAGAGCTATGAAAATTACCTATTAAAGTAACTTAACACACCTTCAGCTATACCAGCAATCCATATACCCATCCTTCAAAATGCAAAGAATCTAATTCTTATCCAAGCTTTCACCGCTTAGCCATCAAGTCAATTATCATTCAAAATTCTAAAACCAACCAATCAAAAGAGAAAGTCATGCTCAAAAGGAATTCTAGGACAATCAATGGTCAAAGTGTCTCTATATAGAATGATGGAATTAAATGAATGAATGGATAATTTTCTAATCCCATAGGCAAATTCCCTACTCCTATCTCCACTAATGTGGCAAGTACTATCAAGAGATCAAAGGTCTTTTTAGGGGTGTAATGGGGCTATGGGGTTCAAAATGAGGCTAAGAAGAAAAAGGGGTAAAAAGGATTCAAAGCATGAGAATATTTTCAATTTTGAAACATAAGGTACACTTCTTATTTTATTATGTATTTTTTTCTTTTTCTCTTTTTTTTATTTTTATATGGGAGAGAAATACACAATGAGGATTGTCAAGTGCTAGCATAGTTTACAAAACACATAAAAATAGAGGACATTTTGATTCTTTAAACTTGTATCTTGCATTTTCTTTTGATGATTGTCCTAAAATTGCCACCCCCAAACTCATTTCTTTTAATACTTTGGGTGGATTTCTTTAATTTTGAATGACAATGGTGAAAAGTACATATACTAGCACTTTTACAAGGTGACAAGCATTTCTTCTCCCTTTTATTAAATTTTTTCTTTTCTTTTTTTTTTTTATGTACCTAATGTTATAAATAATTATTCTCATGAAAAGGGTTGGAGGGTTTGCAAGGGTTAATTTTAATTAGGAAAAGGGCCAAAGGTTTAAAATGAGAAGGTTTAAATCAAAGAATGCCTAATCGTCTCTCTTTTCAAGTACAAGCTGGTATTTCGCCTTGAAAGGTTTAGAAAATTTGTTCTAGGATTGGTGAGACATCATTTGACTACCTTATATCCAATAACTCCCTCTAAACACTTTCATCTCCAAATGACTAGTTGGGTGGCTTTTTGGCTAAGAAGATATAGGCAAGGGATAGACACTTCAAAACCTTGCACCTCTTAGGAAACTTTCAATCCACAAACCCAACTAAAGGTAAGTCAAATCACTCTCATAGGCAGCTTTTCAATACTCGAGGGATTTGGCAAAAGATTTTAATGCATGATGCATGATTCCTAAAAATGAGCAATGCATTAACTGAATGGAGAAAATCTAATTGTGTGCAATATGTACAATTTCTAAGTGATGTATAATGTGTGTGTAAATGTGTTATGTATATGTATGTATGGATGTATATGTAAAATATTTACAATATATTTAAATGGAATGGGATGAGATGCTCCTATACTCAAAATGTGAAAAATAAAGCAAAAATCAAAATGTGCACCCCCAAACTCAAAATTAGACATTGTCCTCAATGTCTCAAGCAGTGTATTATAAAAACTCAAAGCAAAGGGAATAACCAGGATTAGTGAAAATTAAGAGCAAAAAGAAAGAGTTACCTGGTATAGAGCAGATGAGAATTCAATATATAATGGAGATGCATAAGAAGCTGCACAGGTTATGCAGAATAAAGTGCTGTCCAGAACAGGTGCATAAGGAAGGTGCATAAGCTGTGCGGTTCTGCATGAGTGGCAATAAGGACTACACAGGCTATGCAGAACATTTGCATGAGGGGATTCACAGCCTATGCAGTATATTCAAAAGCTGCTGCATGATGATGAGCAAGGGAAAATGTGCAACCACCAGTAGAAGCATGCAAATATATACAGAGTATGGACAAATATGCACAAAAGGGCAGTAAAGGCAATGAAAATCAAAGAAAAAAATGAAAAACTAATGTAATAGTCATTCAATAGAACTTCAAGAAAAACAGAATTCAAAACAAACTAAAATTGTTTCAACATATTTACAAAGAAAAACTCCTACAAGTTTGAACAAAAGTAAAGCAGAAACTAATCTAGTTCTATTATTTTGCCCTTGTCCAAAGATGTTGTTAAGAAATTTGGTTGGGGTGGTTCTTTGTCGAAGTGATGGTGCTGGAGGAGGTGATGGAGGTGGAGGTGGCATTCCCAGAAAAATCATGAGCTGCTTCATCATTTCCTTTAATTCTTTTTGCTTATCTCTGGTTTCCATGACAAAGTCAAATAGTTGATCATGACGATCTTTGAGGGTATCAAGACCAGTGTCAAGCTTCCTATCCACAAAATATATATTATCACTAAGCCTCTCAAGATAGGTGAATAAGGCTTTAGTGTTGAAAGCGGGAGGGTTGTGGATGAAGAGGATCGATTCTGCGAAGGTGTGAAATTTGCGAGGCTCTTTGGGGTGTCTGTCTGGTGAGGGTGGGCGAGGTTCAAAGTCTTTGTTGGGCTTGTGGGACAGATTGTCCCTCTGGTTGTCTGATGGGTTCAATTTACATTCTTTGGTTGTGCGATGTCGAGGAAGGTGGTAAGCTGAATCCTATTTTGGATAGGTGTGTAGCATCAAAATATAAAGTGTCCAAAGTCTTTGGTATTGGATGCTCTTAGGATTAAAACCAAAATGCTTGGCTATGTGATTATGAGCCCACCCAAGACAATGTCACCTATGGATTTGGTAGCAATATGTAATACATGCTCACAAAAGAAGTAACCGGGAGAAACCTTGACCTTGTGAAAAGCACACCATAACATGAATAATTGATTTCCCATGACACGGAACTAGTCCCTCTGCCCAAGATAGTGCTAGCAATAAGCCTATGGATAAATCTAAGTCACGGCAGTCTAGTATTTGAGAAGTTTTGGATCTGCCCGTGAGAAAAAGTCGAGGTTGGTTTGTGATAATTCTCCAAAACTGAGCAGCATTCCAAATACCTTTGTTTGCTACCTCTATCCCTGTATATGGTACTCTAAATAGCCCATCAATTGCAAACCCAAGAATGCTATGAAATTGGTCCAATGATAACTCTATTTTGCCCCAAACATCGAAATTTCATAGTTGGCTTATAATCTACGTCATGCAATTTTAGGGTAGCAGAAAATGAGGAAATAAATTCCAAAACTAAAGCTGGATAAACTATTTCCTGCTTATGCACAAATTCCATCCACCCTAAGCCATCAAGATAGGCAACCACATTGTCAAATAAACCAAGTGATTTGAGAGAATCTGCAGAAATATACCTAGTGGGTTGCACCCTCCTTTCCTTAAGTCTCTTAAAGGTTGCCTTGTGAGTTGCATCAGGAAGGGGCCAAGGTAGTTTTGATACCTGTGATGCTGCTAACATTTGCTTTTTGTTGGAAGAGGGTGATTTGGCTTGTGTGGAGGCTGAAGTTTTGGGGTTTTTGAGCGGAGGCTCTGACATTGGGGTGGTGGGTGGTTCTTTGCGTTTTGAGAGAGGAGGTGCAGAAGCTATGGGTCAGGTGGATTTTGACTTGATTTTTCTTTTGTAAGTGGCTATGGGAGGTGGAGGAGGAGTTTCTTGTGGAGGGGAATCGAGGTTGGGAGGCCGCATTGCCAAGGGCGAAACTTGGAGAGAGGAGGCTTGAGGGGAGTGAGGAGGCGACTCCATTGGGTTGCCGATGGTGAAGATGGAGGAAATGAGGGAGAAAATGAAAAATGCAGAGAGAAATTAGGGCAAATGCAGCGAAAATAGGAGTGGAAAAGAAGGGGAGAGGAAGAGTTATGCCGGAATAAAGGTCGGGGGGGAAAGGGAGTGAACAGGAATATCGGGAGGTGGAGGTGGGAAAAATAGTTGCCGAAAAGAAATTTTGATTTGAACAGGATTTGTGTAAAACTGCATAAGGGGAAAATGAGTGTGCATAACTTATGCACTCTCTTATGCAGGTTTCGGTGGGTGATAAAAAGTGTGAAAAACTGATTATGCAAGAGTGCATAGCTTATGCGCTAACTTATGCAAGTTTCAGCCTGTTTTGGATTTCAGAGAAATAGGTCATGCGGAAGTCATGCACTCTCCTTATGCAGGTCTCGGCAGATTTTGATTTTTGGAGAGTGTGGCCATGCAGAAGTGCATAAGTTATGCACTCTCCTTATGCAGGTATCGGCAGGTTTTGGTTTTTGGGGAGTGTAGTCATGCGGAAGTGCATAAGTTATGCACCCTGCTTATGCACCTCTCGGCAGGTTTTGATTTTTGGGGAGAGTGGTCATGCGGAAGTGCATAAGTTATGCACCCTGCTTATGCAGAATTCGGTAAGTTTTGGATTTCAGAGTTGGTGGTTATGCAGAAGTGCATAAGTCATGCACTCTCCTTATGCAAGTCTCGGCAAGTTTTGATTTTCAGGGAGAGTGGTCATGCGGAAGTGCATAAGTTATGCACCCTGCTTATGCAGATTTCGGCAGAAAGAGAAAATGCAGGATTTGAAGTCATGCAAAAGTGCGTAAGTCATGCACACACTTATGAAAGTCTCGGCAGGTTTGAAATTTGACAAAAATGTGGCTATGCAGAGTTGCATAAGCTATGCACCTCCTTATGCAGTTTGCAACAGAGATGAAAATGGCAAGAATTGTGGTTATGCAGGATTGCATAAGCTATGCAGTTACTTATGCACAATTCAACAAGTTTGAGATTACAATTGAAAATGATTTGCAAGTATGAAAAATACCCTAGAATGAAGAAATATAATTCTATGAAGCATAAATCATGAGAAATTGTCATAAAAAACACATCAATATATACAAAGCCCATCAAAATTGCATCACACAAGCTTGTAGAAGTGAATCCTGCATAAAAGACCTTTGTGAACCATGCCATTTCAACTCAAATTCTGCAAATCAACCTTTAGCACATAAAACTCAATAAAATCTACATAAAGTTGCATCTATCCTCAAATGATGAACTCCCCAAATTATGCCAAGAAAATGCAGTATGTTCACCTTGAATCCCACAACCCAAATAAGCCCAAAACTGCAAAAATGACTCACTTACCACCATATTAACATTAGAAGCACAAATACTTAAAAGTTACACACCCAACCTCACCAAGAACATAAGTCATCTGCTGCAGACCCCTCCTTTGCTGCAAAATTTCATCATTTTTTTTCTCTGCATAAACCAGGTAGCAAACCTGCACACGTTATGCAGTAAAAATCAATCAATTTTGGGAGAGTTTGAAGGACAAAATTTCATATTAAGAATCACTCCCCAGCAGTTCACCAACCTTCCTCCATTGAAATACATCTACAAGGGACAAGATTTAACAATGTCAAAAATTAAATTTGGGGAGATTTAAGATAAAAACAAAAGTAATGTAAATAAAAGTAAATTAACAAAAAGGAAAATAAAAGAACTTGGGATGCCTCCCAAGAGGGCTAATTTATAGTCCTTAGCTGGACTTTTCATGTATTTCACTGAAAAGAGGTGAGGGATTGGAGAGCTTGTAACAGCTTGCTCCCTTTATCGGGTCTCCAGTTATGTAATGTTTCAATCTATGCCCATTAACCTTAAAATTTCTAGATTTTTCACTCCAAATTTCAATTGCTCCATAAGGGAAAACCTTAGAGACTCTATATGGACCAGTCCACCTTGATTTAAGTTTTCCAGGGAACAATTTCAATCTTGAGTTGAACAACAAAACTGAATCACCTTCTTTAAATTCTTTTTTTCTAAGATGCTTATCATGTCAAACTCTAGTTCTTTCTTTGTAAATACAGGCACTTTCATAAGCATCCATCCTCAATTCTTCAAGCTCATTAAGTTGCAATAACCTTTTCTCACCAGCTTGCTTGAGATCAAAATTCAAGGTCTGAATGGCCCAATATGCTCTATGTTCTAGCTCCACAGGTAAATGACAAGACTTACCATACACTAACCTAAAGGGAGTAGTTCCTATAGGGGTTTTGTAAGTAGTCCTATATGCCCATAAAGCATCATCTAGTTTGACAGACCAATATTTCTGAGAATTGCTCACTGTTTTCTCCAAGATATGTTTGAGTTCTCTGTTAGAAATTTCAACTTGTCCTGAAGTTTGAGGGTGGTATGGGGTAGCTATCTTGTGCACTACACCATACTTCCTCATTAAGCTCTCAAATTGCTTATTACAAAAATGTGAACCCCCATCACTAATTACAGCCCTTGGAGCTCCAAATCTACTCAAAACAAATTTCTTCAAGAATTTTACTACCACTCTAGCATCATTAGTTGGGGTTGCAATAGCTTCCACCCACTTTGACACATAGTCAACTCCAACTAGGATGTATCTATTACCATATGAAGGAGGAAATGGCCCCATAAAATCTATTCCCCAGACATCGAATAATTCCACTTCAAGAATATCATTTAGGGGCATTTGATCTCTTTTTGACAAATTTCCACTCCTTTGACATTTATCATATTCCAACACAAATTTCCTCACATCCTTAAAAAGATTTGGCCAAAAGAAACCAGCTTGCAAAATTTTACTAGCTGTTTTGGAGATTCCAAAATGTCCTCCATAATCAGAAGCATGGCAATGATGCATAATACTCTGTGTCTCCTCATCAGGAATACATCTTCTTATTAAACCATCACAACATCTCCTAAAGAATAAAGGATCATCCATCTATAAAATTTTACCTCATGCAAAAACTTTTTCTTTTGTTGCCATGTCATTCCTAGAGGTAAAACTCCACAAGATAGATAATTCACAAAGTCTGCATACCAAGGTAATTTAGCAACTAGAGAGAAAAGTTGTTCATCCAAGAAAAACTCATCAATAGGGACTTCATCCATTTCTTCATCATCCAATTTCGACCTACTAAGATTATCCGCAACTACATTTTCAGCTCCCTTCTTATCTCTAATCTCCAAGTCAAACTCTTGTAGCATCAGAATCCACCTAATGAGCCTAGGTTTAGCCTCCTTTTTACGGAGTAAATACCTGATGGCTTCATGATCTGAAAATATAACCACCTTTGAGTCAATTATGTAAGGTATGAACTTTTCCAATGCAAAGACAATTGCTAAAAATTCCTTTTCAGTTGTTGCATAATTTATTTGAGCCTCATCCAGTGTTCTACTAGCATAATAAATAGCATAAGCCTTTTTGTCCTTTCTTTGACCAAGAACAGCTCCAATTGCATAGTTGCTAGCATCACACATAATTTCAAAAGGTAGGCTCCAATCAGGTGGTTGCATGATTGGTGCAGTGATAAGAGCTTGCTTCAACCTGCAAAAGGCATCCAAACACTCTTAGTCAAATACAAATGGTATGTCATGACTTAACAAATTAGACAAAGGTTTAGCTATTTTAGAAAAATCCTTGATAAAGCGTCTGTAGAACCCGGCATGTCCTAGAAAACTTCGAATTCCCTTGACATTGGTAGGAGGAGCCATCTTCTCTATCACTTCAACCTTGGCTTTATCAACCTCTATTCCTCTGTTAGACACCAAATGTCCAAGCACTATCCCTTCCTGAACCATGAAATGACACTTTTCCCAATTTAACACAAGGTCGATTCGCACATCGCTGCAAAACTTTAGAAAGGTTAGCCAAGCATATGTCAAATGAAGATCCGTAAACAGAAAAGTCATCCATAAAAACCTCCATTATGTCTTCAATGAAATCTGAGAAGATTGTCATCATGCACCTTTGAAAAGTGGCTGGTGCATTAAACAACCCAAATGGCATCCTCCTATAAGCAAAGGTTCCATATGGACAAGTAAAAGTGGTTTTCTCTTGATCATTTGGATGGATAGGGATTTGAAAAAAACCCGAATATCCATTTAAATAGCAAAAATAAGAATGCCTAGCCAGTCTTTCTAACATTTGATCAATGAAGGGAAGTGGAAAATGATCTTTTCTAGTGGCAATATTTAATTTTCTGTAATCTATGCACATTCGCCAACTAGTCACTGTTCTTGTGGGAATTAATTCATTATTTTCATTTTTTACCACTGTCATTCCACCCTTTTTTGGGACAACATGTACTGGGCTCACCCAAGTACTGTCTGAGATAGGATATATGATCCCTGCATCAAGCAACTTCAAAATTTCCTTTTTAACAACTTCTTTCATATTTGGGTTCAACCTCCTCTGATGTTCAATAGATGGCTTACAATTTTCTTCCAAAATAATTCTGTGCATGCAAAAGTGTGGGCTTATTCCCTTAATGTCATCTATGGTGTACCCTAAAACTTTCCTAAATTGCCTCAACACTCTTAACAACTTATCAGCCTCTAAGGTACTCAAGTTTGCATTTACAATTACTGGATAAGTGTTATTAGTGCCAAGAAATTCATACCTGAGCTGAGAAGGAAGTTGCTTAAGTTCTACCTTAGGTGCATCTTCTTCCTTGAATGATGGTTGCTTAGATTCGACTTTTTCCTTTTGTGTGAGTTGAAAAACTGGAGCAGAAATGAATGGTGGACTTCCCTCTAAATGTTGAGCATATGCAGCCACATGAGGGTTGTCATAATCTATGCCTCCTCAATGAACCAAACAATTTTCAAGTGGATCTTCTGGATATTTCTTTCTGAAGTGTTCTTCAACCAGCTCATTAATGATATCAACTCTCAAGCAAGTATCAGCTTCAGAATGATGCTTCTTCAAAGTGTTATTAATATTGAAAACCAATTGATCTTCTCCAACTCTAAGAGTCAATTTTTCTCCCTTAACATCAATCAATGCTCCTGCTGTAGCTAGAAAGGGTCTTCCCAAGATGATTGGGATATTAGAATCCTCTTCCATGTCCAAGATGATAAAGTCAACAGGTATATAGAACTTCCCAACCTTCAGAGGCACATTCTCTAAAATCCCTTCAGGATACTTAATTGATCTGTCAGCTAACTGAAGAGAAATGTGGGTTGGCTTAAGATCTCCCATATTGAGCTTCTCATAAATAGAGAGGGGCATAAGGCTAACACTAGCCCCTAAATCACATAAAGCTTTTATAGAACATGATTCCCCAATGTGGCACGGAATTGAAAAACTTCCTGGATCCTTGAGCTTTGGAGGAAGTTTCCTTTGGAGGATAGCACTGCATTCTTCTGTCAAAGCTACAGTTTCATCGTCTTCAAGTTTCCTCTTGTTTGAGAGAATTTCTTTTAAGAATTTTGTATAAGAGGGCATTTGCGAAAGAGCATCAATAAAAGGCACATTTATGTAAAGCTTCTTCAAACCTCTAAGAACTTCCCAAATTACTTATCAAGCTTGGCTTTTTGAAATCTTTGTGGAAAGGGAAGTTGTGGCTTGTAGGGCTCTGGAGGTGTATACTTCTCTTCCTTCTCTTCAATTTTCTCTCTACATTTTTCTACACTCTCTTGTTTTTCACTCTCATCAGTTTTTTTCTCATTTTCTCTCTTCTCACTATTTTCACTTTTCTCATTTTTTTTCACTCTTCTCATTATTTACAACTTTCCCACTTCTTAATGTAATAGCTTGACACTGCTCTCTTGGGTTTTCCGGTTGACTTGGAAGCTTTCCAAAAGACTTGGCACTTGAGGAAGATGCTTGTTGTGCAATATGATTTTTCAGCATTCTGTTATGTGTCTGCATCTGTTCTAGCCTTGCTTTCATCTCTCTCATCTCCTCATCATGCTTAGTTTGTTTAGCAAGAATCTGTTGTAATAAAGCTTCTGTGGTAGAACTTTGTTCTTGCTGTTTTGGTGGAGAATTCATATTTTTCTGCTGAAAATTAGGCAATGGTTGCCTATTTTGCTGATATGGAATTCCTTGTTGCTGTTGTGGTTGAAAATTCTGATTTGGAACTTGACTTTGCTGATTTCCCCATGAAAAGTTGGGATGATTCCTCCAAGTTAGATTATAAGTTTGAGAGTAAGGATTCCCCATTTGTTTGTTTCCATAATTACCAACATATGCAGCTTGCTCTCCATAGTCTACTCCACAGCTGGTAGTTCCCTCTGCATAAGCCACTTGTTGTGAACTTCCAGATGATGATGATGAACTAACCAACATACTCAAATCTTCCATCTTCTTAGCCAAGACATTTGTAAGTGTATCAAACTTTGCATTAATCATGTTGAATGGATCAAGATCATACATTCCAGCAGCTTGCCTCCTTTGAGTTGGAGCTGGTCCTCTTGGACTACTCCAAAGATGAGTATTCTTTGCAATTTTCTCCAGTAGCTCATAAGCTTCATCTTCATGCTTCATAATAAATTTTCTTCCTGTTTGAGCATCAATAATCCCTCTAATTGCAGGAGTGACATTTGTATAAAAATTCTGGTTTATCATCCATTTTGGAATGGCATGATGTGGGCATTGTCTCTCTAATTCCTTCCATCTCATCCATGATTCATAAAGAGTTTCATCTTCTCTTGGTCTGAAAGTCATCATTTGGTTCCTCAATTCTTGAGTTTTTCCAGGTGGAAAATATTGTGCAAGAAATGCATCAGTGAGTTGCTCCCAATTTGTGATGGAGTTGTGAGGTAAAGAGTCAAGCCAATCCAATGCTCTATCTTTCAAAGAGAACAGGAATAGCTTCAATCTTGCTGCATCATCGGATACTCTGGTTGTTTTTGCATGTCACAAATCATAGCAAACTTCTTTAGATGTGTGTGTGGATTTTCAGAAGGATGTCCTCCAAATTGAGAATTCTGAATCATTTGAAGTACTCCAAAATCCATCTTGTAACTATTTGCATCAATTCTTGGTCTTACTATACTTTCTCTCAAGTCATCAAAATGAGGAAAAGCATGATCCATCATACTTCCCCTAGGCACATTAGCATTTATAATCTCTTCACCTTGGGCTGCATTTTCATTATTTCGACCATTTCCAGCATTACCGCCACCAATTCTAATTCTTTCATCAGCCATGTCTACTTCTAATTCAGTTTCTCTTAATGCTTCTTTTCTTCATCTGGTTTCTTTCTTGTTGACTTTACAAAATTTCTCAATTTCAGGATTAAACAATAAGGATGTGTCACTTGTGCTTCTAGCTCTTCTCATTAAAGATTAAAAGTACCTGAAAAAGAACAAACAAACACAAAAATGAAAAGATAACAAAGATAAAACTATAAACAACTAAAATAATCAAGAATTCAATCTTAAACAAACAACTCCCCGGCAACGGCGCCAAAAACTTGATATGGCCCAACCGCAAGTGCACGGGTCGTACAAGTAATATAGAAAAGATATCGTTTCCACGAGGAGTTGTGTTAATGATTGAATTTTTTATATAAAAAGTTAACTAAATTAAACTAATTTTTGAAATTAAAATAATAAATTGATGGGTATTGGAGTATGAAATCTATATGTGCAAAATCAATAATCTATTCAACCATGTATTAATTAAACTAAAATTGCATCAATTTGAAATAAGCGAGTTGAAATATGGCAAAATTTAAAATGGCAAGCAATTAAATTCAATTAGAAATTAACAATGATAAAAAGGCGATTCCGGAGTTCGGGATTTCATATTCAAGCTATTTTGGGATTTTAAATTAGTTATCCAATCTTGTGGAACTTACGGGTTTTAAGGAGATTAATTCTTAAATCCTTTGAATACCCTTTCGAGTGGGACAAAGAGTGCCTTAATCAATCTAATCCTACTTTCGTGGAGTTAGAGTTAATTAAGACCCATTAAGTTCCTTAATTAATCTGTAAATCCTCTTAATCATTAGTCTATTTCTAGATCTAAGTTAATTAAGTCCAATTTCTTGATTATCTATCACAAGGCCTTCTCCTTTCGGTGCCTCAACCATGGATTAAGAACATCACTTAATGGGATCCTATATTAAGCATGTCATTAAGCACACAAGAAATGAATAAAACTCAATAAGACCACAAAATAAGGATTACCCAATCAAAATTCACAAAATATCCCAAATATTACAACCCTTACTCCAGAATCAAATTAAAACTACTCACTACCCATAATGTTTACAAGATATCCTGAGTTTAAATGGAAATAAAGCTTTAATCTAAGCTAAGAAACAAAAAGCTCAACACTAGAAATGTAGGAAAAATGTAAGAAAAGAAAGAAATCTCCAAATCTAGTTAGAAATGGTATGGAAAATGATTGTGACTCTTCAGCTGCTCCTACTCTTCTCCCTTTTTAATTCTTCCTTCTCTTTCCTCCCTTTCTAAAATGGGAATGAGGCTATTTATAACATTTTCTGACATGGAGCCCTAAAATGGTGTGTTTGAGGAGAGATTTTCTGAGGAAATCTTCTGCCAGCTCATTAATGAAATCTTTGTGGGACTGCATAAGTGGACTGCATAAGTCATGCAGTCCCTTATGCAGTTTTCAGCTGGTTTCTGGCTCACTTATGCAAAATTGCATGACCAGGCGCATAGGTTATGCACAATTCCGTGAGATTGCATAAGGGGGGCGTGAATCTGCATAAGCCATGCACTCTCCTTATGCACAATTCGGCAGGTATTGGAACAGTGATTTTTCTCCTTATACAGATCTGCATAAGTTATGCGGCAAGTTATGCGCAATTTGGCCAATACATATTTCAACTTTGAAACTTGTTTTTAACATCTTTGGCTGTAGAGATCACTCCTCAATGGCAAAATTTCTTTTTAGTCCTTCCAAAACACCATTTTTCCTACAAAACAAAGTAAAAATTACAAATTAATTTATAATTGACAATTATGAAAAACTAACTAATTAACTAATGAAATTAGCTAAAAGTGACTAATAATCAAATAAAATGGCTATGAAATTAAACCTAAATGATTATGCAAAATGTATGCATCACATTCCTCCAGTGTAGTCTACATATTAATTAATCTCCAAGATTGCTGTATCACACTTTCTATTTTCCTCCGCTATCTAAATTTGTAATTGCCCTTCAAGGTTATGCATGGAATTCATAATTAGGCATCTATCACCATCAGTTGGAAAGGCTCAAAAATAATTTCTAGGCTTTTTGAAGCAAATATGCAAGAGTCTGAGTTCCATCATCACCACCACCACTAGCAAACCATGTGTGTGCATGCAGAGAAGAGTTATTTAAGAAAACAGTTCCTTTGGCCACAAAAGAACAGTAATCAACCACACACGAAATTGCAAAGTTTACCACCAGTACCAAAGTGAATGTTTATAAGTTCAATCTCTCTCGCCTATAATGTGAACCTCGATACTCGGTGGAATGATGGCATCTGCAACCCAAAATTGATGCGTCATGATTTGGACTGATAGGAGCACTTCAAAGTAAAGAACCAATAGGTGAGCAGAAGAAGATCCAATTGAGCAATCATAAAAATAAGAAAAGTTAAAATTGAGAACCATATAATATGTCCATAACAATCTTTGCTAAGCCCCAAATATGCTGATTAGTTGAAGTCAAGCGGAACAAGCCAATCCTCTTCCTGAATTTCCATGTCTCTTGTTCTCTCTGGGTATACAAGATGATCCTCGATCAACGGAGAAGCAAACCTAGGAAAGGTCAAGAATAGACAGCTAAGAAGTCTAAAACAAACATAGGAATAAACGATTATCTTACTTGTATAAACTCTGTCTCAAAAACCTCCAAAGCAAGATTTTTCCATGTTCTATGAGGGACATTAAAGCGCTTTTCTACTCAATAGAAATGCTTGAGAAGACATACAAAGGTTTCAACGCATGCTTACACGCCTCTAAGAGGACCTAGTGAATAGAGGAAAATGGCCATCGAGCGGCGGACTTCATGCTATTCTGTGTCTTTGATGGTTGTTTATCAACGCGTGATATGGAGTTGATGCGAAGGCCATATCATCGCGAATCAGAATCGCACCGCACAAGTTAAAAGGAGCATGCTACATGGTGTCCTCAACAGAAGAATATTTTGCTCCCCATGAAGCAGTCATGGAAAGATTGTTCTGTGTCCATAGCAGTTCCCAGTGACTCGACACCTAGCCAATGAGAGCCAAATAGGGCCTTGTCACATACAGAACTTTATTGAAGGCTTGATTCAATAAATTTATCTTTCCTTTTTTTTTTTTTTAATTTCTCTTTCCATTTGGCAATTCTCAATGCTGAAAGGTTTGTCGAGGAACAATGCACCAACTTCTTCAATGTGAAAATTGAGGCATGCATATCAATGTATACATTGACTCAGAGATTAAGCAAAGATCACACCACCAAAACTGTTGGTTGTGCACTGCACAGTTTTAAAATTGTGTGCTCATGTGCTGATTACCAACGAAAGAATATAAGATTCCCGAAAAAACAGGCAAGGAATAGCTATTCCTTGTTGGTATGAATTAACGGCAAACAAGATGATTTAATTGTCCTATCGGTTTCCTATGATAGGAATGAATATGTTGGTTTCTTCATCGTCGTCTCTTTAACATGATTTCTTTCTATAATGAGTATTGGGTGTAGCACAAGATATATAGATCCTGCAACAATTTGGCACACAATGTTCAGAGCTCCATAAACTAGTCGTGATCGGTTATATTGATTCCTTTTCACTATTTTTTTTTTATAGTAAATCACAGATATTCTTGTAGTGCTCATGAAGCTCCTTTTTTGTGGAGACACCGAGCTCCTATCTTACTAGAGCACAATGCCCGCCGCCTAATACAAAGAGTACGTAGGGCACTCACTTAGAGTGCTCTTGCACCAGTGACCCCTGGATGATGAAGAGCTTTACACTAAACATAGCAACTAGCTGGGTCCGATTGTGCTCACCAGTGGCCAACCAATCACACCCCCTCAAGAGCATTAGGAACAAAGTTGCCTCACACCCCTCTAGACTTTTCCATATTTATAAAAGTGTCCGTCAAACTTCTTATTCTCATCAATTGTACAATTTAACCATTTCATAGGCCTACAAGGCCAATCTTAGTGGGGTACCGATTGTCTTTATCTCCTAATTTAGAATTTAGCTCTGTTTAAAATTTTGTATAATAAATGAAGTGATTGAATATAAGGTTTAATGTATTCAAAATGGATGAAAATTACAACTATAACCTTTATTATTGTTTTCTTGAAAGGTGGTGTAATCCAAGCTTGGGCAGCTGAGAATGAACAAATGCTAGTGTTGTCCAATAAAAAAAAAAAAATTCTAGCAACTAGCGTGGGGAGCCTCTTCCCCGCCTAGCGGACCAACAACTCTACACTAATACAACATACTTGGCGATTATTCTCTCCCTCTCTCTCTCTATATATATATATATATATTAAAAATTTTATTATATTAATTTAATTTATATTGCATTCATTTATTTTATTTTACTATTCTTATGTTACAAAAATTATTATAAATTTTCTCTATTTATTATTTGATAAATTTTTGTTTTGTTAATTAATTTATTTTTATTGACATTAACGATTCTATTATTATAACATTTAAATCCATATATTTTTATTATAAAGTATTATTAAACAAAATTTTAATTTTAATTAAAAATTTTAAATTATTTAAAATATTTACATATAACTACTAATTATAATATGTATTATTATAATTTTAAATACATTTTTAATTTTATAATATAGTTAATATTTATTTAATATTATGCCAGTTAAAATATGATTTGACTCTAGTTAAATTTTAAACTCTTAATTATATGCCTTAATTGATTTTTTATCAGGTTGGATTTAAAAACCTTGATGAATACTATAAAATATATGTCATGCTACTTTTAGTTATTTGCCATCATATATTTAGCGATTGAATAGTTATATAGTTGAATTCAAATACTATTTAATCTCTAGTTAAATAATATGAATCAATTATATATATAATTATTATATAATTTAAGAACCTATTCCTAGTTGAATTATAATTAAGAAGCGGTTAATAAAAGATCTAGTGCTATGTACTTGTTATATAAGGTATGCATAGCATATTTAATTATAATATGTTTCAAATTTGATTTAAATATCAATTGAATTATGAGGAGCAATTAATGAAAAATTAAGTACATATTATAATGTTATGTGTTAATTATATGGAGTTAAGTTATGAATAATAAATTTAATTGTAATATATTTAATAATTGATTTAATTACTAATTGAATTATAATGAGCAAATAATGAAAATTTTATCATATATTACAGTGATATGCGCAAATTATATGGAAATAAGATATGCATTATACATTTAATTATAATATGTTTCATAATTGATCTAAATACTAATTTAATTATAAGGTGCAATTGATGAAAAATTTAGTTCATATATTATAGCGTTGTGTACTAATTATATAATGTTAAGGTATTAATTATATAATGCTAAGGTGTATACGTCACATTATTGCCTATTCTTGAGTGGAAATATGCTCTATTGTTGTCAAAATCTATCAACACCAACTGTTCGATAGAGGTCCATTGGGATTCCACATCAGTTGTGGATGGAGTGTATAAATGGCTTATATGCGAACAATAATTCTATTAAAATTGTTATAGTTTTAATAGGGGTTTATTTCTGTCCCTGAGCCATTTGTGTGTCTTCTATCTATGTAAAAAAAAAGAACTAGACCCAAAGTGAAAAGTGAGGGAGTCCTAAGTCCGGTGTGGCCCATGGGTTGAGGTCCGCAAGTGGGTCGGGCGTATCCCATGGGGTGACCCTTTGGGATTCCACATCGATTGTAAATGGGGTGTATGAGTGGCTTATATTAGAACAAAGATCCCATTAAAATTATCATAGTTTTAACAGCGATCTATTCCCGTCCTTGAGCCATTTGCATGCCTTCTATCTACGTATAAAAAAAAAAAAAAAAAAAAAACTGTTGGATAGCATTTATTAAATTATATCATATGATAGAGATATACACAACGCATCATCTTTCAAAAAAAAAAATTACATAATGCTGCAACAACTAAACAAAAATCATGATTTGAATTTTTTTCATTGATTTTCATGGATATATATGAACTAATTAATTAAATAAAAAATAATAGCCAATTAATTAATGTTCCCTGTGTCAGAACAAACAAGTTACATAAACAGAGATTATTACGATCAAGAATGCATTTTTCCTGTTCAACTTCTCACCAAGATAAATGAGGAACATTTGTTAAATTTGTTGGAAAAGTAAAGTTCATGCCAAAAAAATGAAATCAACTACATTGCTAGGCAATCAGAATCAATCACATAAGCAAGAGCCACCCTAAAGATCCAACCATTATCACCACAAACACAAGGCAATGGATTTATATACTCTTGGCCCAATTACTAGAAAAAACTTATAGCTTGAATTAACTATTTTCAGTTATAGCTTGAAAGTTATTTGGGCTCCCTGGGCTTGCACTGACAATAATAATTCCCTAGGAAAAAAAATCAGCTGCAAAAACCCTCAAAAACGAGGTTCGATTGACTTATGCAGCAGAGCACTAAAGTAGAACTTTTTATTTATATCACATCCATACACTTTCCCATGAACATTAACGCCCTGAATTATTATATAAACAATTCAGAAACCAACCGAAAATTCACATGCAATTTTTTGCTCCTCCCTGCCTGCTACACCTGCTCATACCCATCAACCACCTATCCACACATGCACAAAAACAAGATTTAGAAGAGAAGAAGGCTGGAGAGAATGGCTGCTAAAGCAGCCAAGGTGATGCTTGGGTGTGTCCTTGTTGGAGGCATATCAATGTATGACACACCATTAGTTACTCCTTTAACATTTCTCAATCTTCCCATTTTTTCCTACTCTACCTACAACATTCTCTACACCCTTAGCATCAGCAATCCCATGTTTTTTACCACTAACGCCGTGAATCCAGACCTACACTATCTTATCCAATAACACCCACCTCCCCATTCTTCTCATTCTTTGGCTTCTTATCCTTCACGTTTGATCTCCCCTCCTCCATCTCTTCCCTCAAGACAGCCACCTCCTCCTCGCTACCATTTATCACAATCTTATCAGATTCCTCAAATTCCTTGCTGTAACAAACCAAGCAAGATGACGATTTCACCTCCTTCAATGCCTTAGCTCTCAAAGCATGGCCACAATTCTTCAAAGCAAAAAAACTTATACTTCCCATTGAACTCCAGCCCAGTTTATCGGGCAATGAAACCTTGCATTATATGATTCCTCACCAGGAATTGGCTCTAGCTTGATATTTAAAATATCCTTTTAAACCCTTTATGTATCTGAACTCCTTGGGCAATTTTTGTTGAATAAATTACCAACGCAATCAATAACGCAACGCTGCGCCAGGGGGCTCGTTGGAGAGAACGCAATTGAGCCATTTAGAAAGTCTCCGCTAGTTTGGATCAACCTTATCCGGCTTTTTGTCGGTGTACATGTTCAGATAGCAGTCGCGGGACTCGGCACCCGTAGCGCCGCTATCGCCAACCACCCAACTTTGGACTAAGCTCGAGTGCTCACTCAACTGCGGATTTTGCCGGCGCAACGGTTTATTTTTTTTTTTTTATTCAATACAAGTATATTCTTTAATTGAATAAATATATAGTTAATATATGTAAATAAATTATTGTAAGATGAAGTGATATTTGTATAAATTATTTATCATCTTCTTCTAATATTTATTACTAAAATATCATAATATCATATTTATATTAGGAGTGAGTAATTTGAATTTTATGTGTAATATTAGTTTATATATTTTATAATTATTATTTTTAATTTTTTTAATATTAATTAAATTATAATTACCGTCACAAATTTTTTTATGATAAAAAGTTAATTATATGATTTTTATAATTATAGTGAAAAATAAAAAAATTACTTTAATTTATATAATTTGTAAATATGATATTCAATTTTTCTAGTATTAATTAAAATATAACTATTATTATAATTTTTTTTATTAAATGCCTCATATGTCTATTAGTATTTAGATGTCTATGCATATTATTAATTGATGTTATAAATTGTTAAGAGAATGAGGGTCAAAAGACAAGTAAAAAAATCTAATAAAGCGCCACCTATTAATTTTTTTCTGTGAAATTTATTTCGATAGCAACTTTATTATATGTGAATAATATGTAAAGAAAAGCACGTCACAAAAAAATAAATGGATGTATATGAGAATCAAAATATAACTAAACTGAATCAAGTCTTAATATTTTTTTTAAACTAATTTTAATAAAATTAATATGTTTCAATTTGATTATTAATAAAAATAATATGTCAGTGAGGTGGATTTTATATTTTGAATTAATATATATTTTAAATATGAAGAATTTTATATAAATTGAAAATAAGTGAAAAAATAAATAATAAGATATCAATAAAATAGAAATAAATAAATTTTTGTGAGATGAAGATAACCTTTAATGATATTTATGCAATCATCTTCTTCTAACATCTTGATTATTGAAATATCATTTAGTGGATTTGAGAAAAGATATTGATTATAAATTCTATATTTTGTTTGCGTTAGGGAATGACTAATTTGATTTTTGATATGTGAAATTAGTTTATATAGTTTATAACTATTACTTTTATTTTTTCTAATATTAATTAATTGTATTAAATTTTTTTATAATAAAAAAATTAATTACATGATTTTATAATTATAATAGAAAATAAAAAAAATTACCTTGATTTATATAATTTATAAATATGATGTTTAACTGTTTTAGTACTAACTAAATTGTCTCTTTTTTTGTAATTAAATATCTCATGGGTCTATTAGTATTTACAAGTCAATGCATGCCCTCAATTGATGTTGAAAATTGTTAAGGGGAATAGAGGTAAATTTGATAAATAGGAAAAAAAAAATCAAATAGATTGCAAATTTTGGTAAAATTTATTTTATTACCAACTTTATTATATGTGAATAATATATAAAGAATAAGCATGTCATAAAACAATAAATTGATGTATATGAGAATCAAAATATGACTAAACTGAATTTAATAAAATTGATATGTTTCAATTTGATTATTAATAAAAATATTATAAACTTCTCTGTTTACGTATTGCTAGGAAGTATTGTAGTAGGTGGACACGAAATAGCGGTAAAATAACTTTCGAAAACCTAGTCCCAGTATATAACTATATGTAATATATAAATTGAGAATAAAGAAGAAAAGCAACTTGATCGTAAATTTTAATCCTGCTATGCTTGGATTTCAAATCCAAGTAGGATAGAAGATCAGGCCAGGACCAAGTCTTATTTGATTTCAGATTTCCAACACCCGCATGGACTTTGTATGCCTATAAATAGGCTGCTTGCGACAACCCCTGTAGACACTTCAAAGAGCTAAAGCTTTCAGCTCCAGACACACGATCGATCAATTGATTTCATTCTAGTTTGCCAAACCCAACGTTAAAATTCTATACTCTCGAAAACCATGGCTTCCTCCAAACTTCTTTTCACCTTGTTTCTCTGCTCCTTCTTGGTTTATGTTATTCCGTTTGGATCTAATGCACATATTCTCATGGCTTGCGAGTTTGAAGCCATATATAACCTTGGAGATTCAATATCTGACACGGGCAATTTGATCCAAGAGGACCCTGCTTCTGTGTTTTCTAGGTTTCCATTTGTCCAATACTTGTATGGTAATCCTACAGGCAGATGCTCCAATGGCTTGCTCATTATTGATTTCATTGGTAAGAAATAAGTATTCTTTTAGGTTTCATAATCTGCCCTTGCATGTGTGTTTTAGCTAAATTGTATTTTTATTTTACAGCAAAATCAGCCGGTGTTCCACTCCTTAATGCATATTTGACAAATTCCACCAAGACACATGGAGTGAATTTTGCAGTTGCTGGATCTACTGCATTGCCCGTGGAAGTTCTTGCAGAAAAGGGAGTTATTTCCCCTGTAACCAATAGTTCTCTTACCGTACAACTAAACTGGATGCACACCCATTTCAATACAACCTGCCACAAGTCCAAAGGTCATCTTACATTATTTATATAATATACTCTCTGCTAACATAAATTTAACATATTTATAACTGTGCTTATTATTGTCTTATCCTTATTATATTTTACAGATTGTGTTGAGAAACATAGAAAATCTCTCTTCATGGTTGGGGAGATTGGAGGCAACGATTATAATTATGCTTTCTTTCAAGGCAAGACTATTGATGACTTGAAGACCATGGTACCCGATGTTGTTAAAGCCATCAAAGATGCTGTCGTGGTTAGTTAATTTTCTTGAGACATATGATAATTGATTTTTTTTTTTGGTTATTTTTTTTTTCTCAATTTTCTTATAATTTTCTTTTGTAGAGAGTCATTGGATTTGGTGCCACGCGAATTATTGTCCCCGGAAATTTTCCAATTGGTTGCATGCCTATATACCTTACAGGATTTCACTCCAATGATTCCAACGCATATGATGAATTTCATTGCCTCAAAGAATTGAATAACTTTTCAATGTATCACAATGAACAACTCCAGCAAGCAATTAAAGAATTGCAAGAAGACCATTCAAATGTGACTATAGTATATGGAGATTACTACAATGCCTACAAGTGGATTTTGTGGAAAGCTGCATTGCTAGGTGAGTCTTCAAAATCTGTAAATGGTGGATTTAATAGACATAACACATAACTGAACTGACATCGTTCACTTTTTTGATATAAACAGGTTTTGATCCAAAATCATTACAAAAAGCTTGTTGTGGGAGTGGAGGTGATTATGACTTTAGTCTTGCTACCATGTGTGGAGCTCCTAATGTACCGGTTTGTCCAAAACCTGGAGAACGTATTAGTTGGGATGGAGTACATTCAACAGAAAAAGCCTATTTCTTCATGGCAGGATGGCTCATTCGTGACATTTTTCAAAAACTTCAATGTATTGTTTGATTTTTTCATAAAATTTGATATTAGTTATATTAGTGAATAGTATAGAGTATGCAATTTGACTTTTCTCTTTTAATTAATGGAATAAGATTTTAGTTATTGAAAATATTTTAAAATGCTTTGTTAATTAATATCAATTCTCATGTAGTTGTTGAATTCATATTTACTAGTGCCAGGTGCTAGAATGCAAAAAAAAAAATAACAACAGAAAATCCCACTGATAATCTTGAAATTCTTATTTATGAAGTAAAAAGAGGATATCCCCCATTCTGATAGAGCATCCTACCACAGTGACTGTCTACGTTTTGCCAGGGAGTGTTACCGGGTGGACTAGAAATAGCAGCAAAAACAAACGTTTAAAAACTCCAGCTCAAGGGCTTGAGGAATTCAATGCATTGCTTAATTATTTCATTAACATTAATTTTATTAGACTAATTTATATAGTGACAAGTGCTATAAACAATGATTTCG
Organism: Hevea brasiliensis; assembly: GCF_030052815.1. Classification (NCBI taxonomy): domain Eukaryota; kingdom Viridiplantae; phylum Streptophyta; class Magnoliopsida; order Malpighiales; family Euphorbiaceae; genus Hevea; species Hevea brasiliensis. The sequence goes on from NC_079505.1 coordinate 66,943,994, forward strand.
GTTCTAAAGTTGTGGCAAGGTTTCCTGTCCAAACAAGCTGCTGTAGCCCGTAGGCAATCAACATTCTCAAGAGAAGCTTTATGCCAATGCCATTCCTCCAGTGTAGTCTACATATTAATTAATCTCCAAGATTGCTGTATCACACTTTCTATTTTCCTCCGCTATCTAAATTTGAAATTGCCCTTCAAGGTTATGCATGGAATTCATAATTAGGCATCTATCACCATCAGTTGGAAAGGCTCAAAAATAATTTCAAGGCTTTTTGAAGCAAATATGCAAGAGTCTGAGTTCCATCATTACCACCACCACTAGCAAACCATGTGTGTGCATGCAGAGAAGAGTTATTTAAGAAAACAGTTCCTTTGGCCACAAAAGAACAGTAATCAACCACACACGAAACTGCAAAGTTTACCACCAGTACCAAAGTGAATGTTTATAAGTTCAATCTCTCTCGCCTATAATGTGAACCTCGATACTCGGTGGAATGATGGCATCTGCAACCCAAAATTGATGCGTCATGATTTGGACTGATAGGAGCACTTCAAAGTAAAGAACCAATAGGTGAGCAGAAGAAGATCCAATTGAGCAATCATAAAAAATAACAGTAAAAGTTAAAATTGAGAACCATATAATATGTCCATAACAATCTTTGCTAAGCCCCAAATATGCCTGATTAGTTGAAGTCAAGCAGAACAAGCCAATCCTCTTCCCTGAATTTCCATGTCTCTTGTTCTCTCAGTGGGTATACAAGATGATCCTCGATCAACGGAGAAGCAAACCTAGGAAAGGTCAAGAATAGACAGCTAAGAAGTCTAAAACAAACATAGGAATAAACGATTATCTTACTTGTATAAACTACTGTCTCAAAAACCTCCAAAGCAAGATTTTTCCATGTTCTATGAGGGACATTAAAGCAGTTTTCTACTCAATAGAAATGCTTCAGAAGACATACAAAGGTTTCAACGCATGCTTACACGCCTCTAAGAGGACCTAGTGAATAGAGGAAAAATGGCCATCAGAGCGGCAGACTTCATGCTATTCTGTGTCTTTGATGGTTGTTTATCAACGCGTGATATGGAGTTGATGCGAAGGCCATATCATCGCAACTGTAACTGTGCACTGCACGAGTTAAAAGGAGCATGCTACATGGGCTGTCCTCAACAGGAGAATATTTTTCTCCCCATGAAGCAGTCACGGAAAGATTGTTCTGTGTCCATAGCAGTTCCCAGTGACTCGACACCTAGCCAATGAGAGCCAAATAGGGCCTTGTCACATACAGAACTTTATTGAAGGCTTGATTCAATAAATTTATCTTTCCTTTTTTTTTTTTCAATTTCTCTTTCCATTTGGCAATTCTCAATGCTGAAAGGTTTGTCGAGGAACAATGCACCAAATTCTTCAATATTCATCCGTATAAATTCTGCCGAGCAAGTGCTACCAGCAAGGAAATCTCCCAAGTATATAGACTTAATTTTCATTTTCATGTCTCTAATTTTGCCAGAGAAACATGAAACAATGAATTAATGAACAGAAAATTTAAAATATCGTATTGATTTATACATGTGCCAGACCATGCATTCTGTGCAAAACAAAGTAGGCAGGAACACTCAATTCTCTCTCTGGTTTTTTTTTTTTTTTTGCTTTATCTTTCATAATTTTCTGCACAAAAACTATAATAACAAGCCCCTATATCAATTACAAATCCTGAAGGGCTGCTTAAAGTTCCTATTCATCAACCTTCAACCCAGCGCAAGTTCCTAATCATGTGATCCCTAAGCCTCACTTAATTTCTATTCCTTATGTGAGAACAAACAAGTTACATAAACAGAGTGTAGGGCAAGGGGGGCGTGAGGCGAAATATCATCCATTGGAATTATATAAAATGCACTAGTTAATGCCCAGGAAAGATGGTGGAGTCACAATGGTCTCACTTAAATACCACCTCTTTAGACAGCATTTCCTAGACATGCACTTCATACAATCCTAATAGAATCAAACCACTGGTAAGTACCGTCTTCCCATAACACTACCACGGTACTAAAGATTTATGCCACGAAGGCATAGATAGACAGGAGTCACCACCCGGGTAATAACCGGGACATATTCAGTGTTTCTTCCGAGGGTCATGGATGGCAACTTACTCTTTGCAGAGTTTCCACAACCGTCATTACCATAGCCCAATGTCTAGGTTCGGGATAGTGGGTACGTAAGGGGAAGGTATTAGGCACACCTTACGCCTGGTCTAACCTCATTGGTTCGAGTGCCAGTCCTCTACTAATGTTTCTAGAAGTCTTGTTTATTATTCCTTTATTAAACTTTATCCTAAAAAATGCAATTCTAATCCTACACACGCAAGTAATTCACAAAAGGGTTGTTGTTTACACACAATTTTCATACACAAGTAATTCCTAACTATGGGGTTGCTAATCATTTAAATGATATTTACCGGATTACTAAAATTAATTTATTATTGAGAATTTAATTTACAAACAAATTCAATTTCAAATAACCCTACGTTTCTATTTAACCTAATTAATTAATTTTCACCAAGTTACCCTAAGGATAATTGAACTAAGTTAATTATGTACATGTGTAATTTATTCTAATATCATATAAGGCCCAAACAATCACAGCCTAATAAAGATTTCTAACATACAAATTTATTTACAATTACCAAGTATTAAATTAAATTTATTTACATGCCAATGTTAGTTTAATTTACAAACAAGATTAATTTTAATTTACAAAGTATTTATTTAAATTACTTACATGCAAAAGTCAGTTAAATTAAAAACAAAGTTAATTTTAATTTACCAAATAAAAGTTCTATTATTACTACAATTTCATGCCAATGGTTATTCAAGAAGTTTAGAGTTACTTACCTGTTGGTAAATGCAGTTGCCATTGGGGCAAGCTACCCTTAAAAAAGGGTCTTCTCTTTTAGTATGTCAATGATATCCCTGGCTTACTCCCGTTTAGATCCATATAAGCTCCACGCAAATGCCCTCTTTGGTACTTACCTTAGGGCTACTTACCAATTTTGTTTGTAATAAAAAAATAAAGAAACTAAAGAAAATAAAAGAAATAAAGAAAATATTAATAACAATTTACATTTGATTCTAACTCTAGTATCCTAAAGGGTTAAGATTCCTAATTAGTTACAACTACCTAATGGTCTAAGTCTTCTAACATGATCCAAACACTTCATAACACTTCTTGAATGAAAAGAACACAGAAAAATAGATCAAATATCAATTAAAACCCAAGAAAATACAAGAACATGCATAAATATACAATTTCTAAATTTTGGCAAATTAACGGTAGCAAGAAATCCGATTTTTTTAAAAATAGTTATACATGCCTAAAAATCATAAAAAAAATTACAGAAGATAGCCTACATATCATACAAGATCATAAAATTTATAAATCAAACAAAACCCTAGCCGAATGGTCTACATAAATCGTAACTTTTCTAAGTGACAGAATCATACTACTTTTTTTGTAAAATTCATAACTCATTAACCACAACAAATATGAATGCAAAACCAATTGGAAAATATTCATAAAATTCTGAAGTTAATTTTAGACACTAGATTTACATAAAAAAATTGAGGAACAAGGGAGATATGGGCTCACAAGTTAGATATCCTGCAAATCAGATTTTACAGGAACCCTAACTTCAAACAGCCATAACTTATAAAATATTAAAGCTTTTTTAGTGATTCTTGAGCCTAAAATTAATGGAATTTCGTGCAGAATATGAATATAATTTTTACAAATTTTTTACAGATTCAAAAAATAAAGAAAAATAATAAAAATACGAGAGACAGAAACTAAATATGTGCAGAGTTGTGTATCCCCTCAAATTAAACATGATTACATGATCTATATAAACGTATAAAATAAATTGAAGACAAAGAGCATAGAATTAAAATATTGTGTGGCATAGATCTTGAAAAGAAAACAATAAAAACTGACCTTTCAGAAGTATTGTATGAAAATCTTCTTGAAGAAAAGAAAAAATAAGGAAAAACTCAAAGGGCCTTGAATATCTCTAAATTTCCTATAGCTCTGAATTTTCTCTTCCTCTTTCCTCCCATCCCCCTTTTTTTCCCTTCTCTAGTAGGGTATTTATAGGGTTTTGGGAGAGAGGTGTGATAGGGTTTGGAGTCTTAGGGTGATAAAGTTTAGATGACTTAAACAACTACGATTGCAAAATTCGAATAAGACTGGGATATGGGTGAGGTGTTTCAACCAATAGAAAGACAGGAAAAAATGGAAGGCACCAATAGGGAGTGAGGAAGAGGTGTGGTAGGGTTTGGAGTCTTAAGGTGATAAAGTTTAGATGACTTAAATAACTACGATTGCAGAATTCGAATAAGACTGGGATATGGGTGAGGTGTTCCAACCAATAGAAAGAAAGGGAAAGGGGGTGACACCAATAGGGAGTAAGGAAGAGAGTGGGGCCAAGGAGGAGAGAGATATTTTGTTATTTTAATTTTTAGAAAATAATTAAATGAGTCCCATTTAAAATTCCTAACTAGGCTTTCTTAGGCCCATAGAGCCCTATTAAACTTAATTATCCATTTAAGAACTGCCCATATTAAATTTAAACAAAATAAAATTTTATTTAAATTTAATTAAATTAATTTCCCCAAAACTTTATTATTATTTTTATTTTTTTAAGATCATGCCACGGAATTAATAATTCAGCTCCATGTCTCCAATTACATCTTACAGTCATATAATTTTTCATCATCGGGTTTCCCACGGCCTCAATGCACATACTCATCACAAAATAAGGGTCTACAGTTTGCCCCCCACTTTGGCGAAAGTTGAAATCAATGCAAAAGCATTGCTCAAGTTTCGTCAAAGTGAAACTCAAATTTTTAATAACTATGAAACATTGGCTATGAGGATCAAGTATATCTTGCTCGGTCGACATACTCTATGTTATGAGACTAGCTACGGTCTCATAACAGTAATAACTGTGTCATGTGAAAATGAGTGTATCTTGCTCTGTTGATACGCTCTGTGTCATAAGACTAGCTACGGTCTCATAACAGTGATAACTATGTCATGTGAAAATTGAGTGCATCTTGCTCTGTCGATACACTCTGTGTCATGAGACTAGCTACGGTCTCATGACAATGGCAACTGTGTGATTTGAAATGTTGTGGATTCGTATTTAGGACCGCAGTCCTAAACTACTTACGTATCCCCCTCATTATCCTGAGGAAGAATCAGACCCACTCGTAGTTCAAACTTGAAACTGTGGTGATGCATGTTCTTCTACGCCTTACACACCTACAGGTGACATGTTGATGCGTGTTCTTCTACGCCTTACACAACTATGCCATATGCCCTAAACAACGTCTAAGGACTTATCAAAAAATATCTGTCATGAAATGTTATGGGTTCGTATTTAGGACCGCGGTCCTAAACTACCTACGTATCCCCCTCGCTGTCCTAAGGAAGAATCAGACCCCCTCGTAGTTCGACAATTGAAACTGTGGTGATGCATGTTATTCTACGCCTTACACACCCACAGATGACATGTTGATGCATGTTCTTCTATGCCTTACACAACTATGTCATGCACCCTAAACAACGTCTAAGGACTTACAAAAAAATATCTGTCATGATTTGAAAAATTTAGAATGACTGGGTCTCAAAATTCTCTCTGATTTTTATGTTTCCTGTATGCTACTTCTTATCATGGGCATGCTGATTTTACTAAAGATTCTATAAAAACTTAGTCCTCTGGGGGACCTCTTTTTACAAAAACTTTCTTATAGCCTCAAAGTTTTTTAGAAGAATTGTTCACCAAAAAAGACTTCCTTAAGGTCACAATACAATTTCTCTCTGATTTTTCTTTTTTCTTCTCTCCCCCCATGGTTTCTGTCTTGACTCACTTCTCTTTCATGAACTCCATTCTCTGTGCCCTAACTTTTGCCCGAAATGCTCTTTCGAGTTTTTATCTCAGCGGGTTTGCTCTAACTTTTGCCTAAGCGGCCCTTTTGGGTTTTCCACCCAGTGAGCTCTTTTTTTTTTCTCTTTTTTTTTTTTTTTTTTGAAATTGGACAATTGCCAGGGCATCCATATCAAGCACCTATCTTGTCATACTCAGAAGACATAGATTAAATCAAAACAATGCAGCTCAAGTACTTAATCATTTGATGTATCTCTCAAGACACAAACATTCACAATCATAATTAAATAAAATCCATTCCTAGTTAATGCAATAAAAACTTTTTTATTTATTCAGGTACACCATTACTCCCTCTTACATTTAGTTTTGCCAAATTTCTAACCTTCCAAAGTAGAAATAAGCTTTATAACCTGCCGAATGGCCTTTTCAGGTTTTCCACCCAGATCTTCTCTCATCTCTCCTTTTGCCTAGACTACATTTTGCAGGTTTTCAATCTAGCATTTTTTCTTTTCTTTTCTTTTTTTTCTTTGACCTTTACTTTTGCCTAGACCACCTTTTGCAGGTTTTTAGCCTAGCGGGCCTGTCTCACACAAAGTACCATTTAAGCCTGTCTAAATTGACTGGTTCTTGAAACTCATTCCCATCCAGGTCTGATATTTTTACAGTAGCAAGATCTTTTTGACTATGTATGGACCATCCTAGTTTGGGTTAAACTTTCTTCTTAAATCAAAAGGGACGAGCCGAGCTTATTTCAAAACCATGTCTCCCTCTTTGATCTTTCTTGGCTTCACCTTCTTATTAAAGGCTCTAGCTATCTTCCTCTGATAAGCCTGTATATGATACAAGGCTCACATCCTCTTTTCATCAATCAAAGCTTGTTCTTCATATCTCTTCTAGGCCCACTCATTTTCTAAGATCTTAGCTTCTAGCATCACTCTTAAGGATTTGACCTCTTGCTTAATGGATAGCACTACTTTAGTCCCATACACTAAAGAGAATGGGGTTGCCCCCGTGGATGTCCTTGTAGCACTACGATAATCTTAAAGAACATAAGGGAGTTTTTCAAGCCAATCCTTATATGTTTTGAAAATTTTTTTCCAACTAGAACATTTCCATTCATATGGGGACCACACATTTCCTACAAGTATTTCTTTCATTATTTGCTCAGCCTATTTTTCTATCACACATAAGAGTTTGTAGAATTGCCCCCCAGCTAAAGTAAGTTGAGTGGCTAATCCATGAATTGTTGCTTTATCTCTTTTGTAGACTTATTGCGAGTATTCTCTCACTTCCAGAGACCTCCTTATGTCTTCATATCATTTTTCTTCTCCCTCTAGGTCCACATGTGCTACTACTAATCCTTCATAGCATAAAATTTTACTCCTCATTAGGATAACTAGCTAAGTCAACTTTTGATCACTCTTTTCCTATAGCGACACCAGCGTGGCTTGGAAATCGGCCATCTGATTTTAAGCTCGAGGCATGTGCTTCTTGGTACTTTGTTAACAGGGCTATAAATTTATCTCTTTCTTCTTGGGTTAAATCTTCAGCTAACTTAATGTCTTTAGGATTATTTGGTGTACCCAAATTAATAGAGATCGATTTTGATGCATTAACAAAAATAGATTCTAAATGATTATGAATGCCATGCATATGCCCATTAGAATAAACATCAAACAAGTAAGCAAAAGGACTGGGAATGTTATTGATCTTTGCCTCGAAATCTTTATCAAGTACATCAGAATTGGAAACATCAATATCATTACTGTGAGCATTATAGAAGATAGACTCAAACATAGGGGTGTAGCTTTATGTGTTTGGCTTTTCATGCAGTCCTCAGATCAATGGTGCTAATTTTCTGCTTTCGTTCTTTCACATGTGGTAACCCCTAATCATATGTCAAGGTAATTGCCCCCTCTTTCAAGAACTTAGGAGGCTTTAGCTCTTCTTCCTCTTCTGTTAGCTCATAGCCTAAACCATGACTCGTGATCTGCCCCTTCATCTCAAGAAAAGTCACCAGACCATCTATACTTTCTCCTAGGCCTATGCTAAGAAAAAACTTCAACCCTTTCTTCATAGTAGCCACTCTTAGATCCATCTAGTTTTTATAGATCCCAACAACTTGAAAATCAGACACTAGTGGAACTGAACCATCTAGTTGTAATGCAACTATCTCCTCATCAGAATCAGTCCAGACATCCAAAGGACCCTCATCATAGCTAGAATTATCACAAATGTCAATAACCATTATAGACTGAGGTTCATTGGGCTTTTGGATGGGTTGGATAGGTTCACTGGGCTTTTGGATGGGTTGGATAAGTTCATTGGGCTTTTGGATGGGTTGGATAAAGTCAATAATTCTATTAGGGTTATTTGGGGTGATGAAGATCATGTAGAGACCTGGTGTAGGTGAAAATTTTGACTAGGCATGGGGCTTTTGGGTTGATTTTCTGGGTCAATTATCCTTTTGGCATCAATTAGGTCTTAGATATCACACTTAAATTGAAAGCATAAGTCGGTGTCATGACTGTGGGCTTGGTAGAACTGAGAACATTGGTTGATATCATAGTTAGATGTGAGTGGATTTGGGAGTAGTCTGGGTGCTAAGAGCTATAGGAGGTCTTGAACTTTGAGACGCTCCAAAACTTCGGATAAAGGTTGGCTGAATTAGAAAAAAATCTTCTTAGGGTGTAAGACACAATTTGAACCTCAATAACTTTAATGCCACTTAATTGGCCTACCTCGGGGCCTCTTTCTAAAGTTGACTACAATTGTCTCTTCTAGCTCAAACATATTGGCGTTCAATATTTCATCAAGCACGGCCATAATTTCTTTCATCTTAAGTAGTGCAGGTGAAATCCTTACTAGTCTTTTCCCTTCCCTAACCCAAGTGACCTGATTGGAAGTCTCTTTGATGTGTTTTGAGGCTATGTTTGCTAAAAAAAAATAGGATTTAAGGGTTAACCTAAGTATGCTATGTACATGAATGCAATGCATGAATAGACCATTTTCTTCTTTTTTTCTTTTTTTTTTTTTTTTTTTTTTGCCTTTACTTTTACAAAATGAAAACTGAACCATACCAATAGAACGAAAACTGAACCAAAACTAGACCATATAAACTGAACTAAAATCGGACCAAAGACTGACTCAAAACTAAAAAAAAAATCTCCAGAACTGAATCTTCGCCCCCTTATACCTTCAACTCTCATGTGTAGGGAAAAAAAATTCTATCCTAGGCTATGGTACACTAGACACACCAACATGGGATGGTCCAGGACGATCCTTCCCTTACAAACAAAGGATTTTTATCCTTAAAGTTTAACCATAAGTAAGCATCCTCTTGCTTAACATGGGTTTTGAAATGGACTTGGGCCTATACACACATTGGGTTTATGCATAGGCCTAGGTTCATATCAACTACCACTAGAACTTATGGTTTGAACAGTAAGGATACGAATCCAACACAACAAAAATCTACGAGGTACCTAGGGTTGAAATCTATGGCTCATGGGCTTTATTAGGTAGGAAAAGGGTCACCCATGCGAGAGCTTGTCCATTAAGCACAACGGCCGGAGCTGTGGCTCTTTTATATACTCGAAGGTACGGACATGGGGTGATAGCATTCACCAATTCGTCATAGCTCAAGTAGAACCATGGTCTCCTTAGCTAGTACTAATGAGGCTAAAAGGGTAAGGGTGATCCGTGTGAAAGTGTAGTGCAATGCAAAAAGTTTAACAAAGGAATAATATTAGACTAATAAAAACATGTTGGAGTAACTATCCATTTAGTCCCCAGTGGAGTCGCCAAACTGTAGGGCAAGGGGGGCGTGAGGCGAAATATCATCCATTGGAATTATATAAAATGCACCAGGTAATGCCCAGGAAAGATGGTGGAGTCACAATGGTCTCACTTAAATACCACCTCCTTAGACAGCATTTCCTAGACATGCATTTCATACAATCCTAATAGAATCAAACCACTGGTAAGTACCGTCTTCCCATAACACTACCACGGTACTAAAGATTTATGCCACGAAGGCATAGATAGACAGGAGTCGCCACCCAGGTAATAACCGGGACATATTCAGTGTTTCTTCCGAGGGTCATGGATGGCAACTTACTCCTTGCAGAGTTTCCACAACCGTCATTACCATAGCCCAATGTCTAGGTTCGGGATAGTGGGTACGTAAGGGGAAGGTGTTAGGCTTTACGCCTGGTCTAACCTCGTTAATTCGAGTGCCAGTCCTCTACTAATGTTTCTAGAAGTCTTGTTTATTATTCCTTTATTAAACTTTATCCTAAAAAATGCAATTCTAATCCTACACACGCAAGTAATTCACAAAAGGGTTGTTGTTTACACACAATTTTCATATACAAGTAATTCCTAACTATGGGGTTGCTAATTATTTAAATGATATTTACCGGATGACTAAAATTAATTTATTATTGAGAATTTAATTTACAAACAAATTCAATTTCAAATAACCCTACGTTTATATTTAACCTAATTAATTAATTTTCACCAAGTTACCCTAAGGATAATTGAACTAAGTTAATTATGTACATGTATAATTTATTCTAATATCATATAAGGCCCAAACAATCACAACCTAATAAAGATTTCTAACATACAAATTTATTTACAATTATCAAGTATTAAATTAAATTTATTTACATGCCAATGTTAGTTTAATTTACAAACAAGATTAATTTTAATTTACAAAGTATTTATTTAAATTACTTACATGCAAAAGTCAGTTAAATTAAAAACAAAGTTAATTTTAATTTACCAAATAAAAGTTCTATTATTACTACAATTTTATGCCAATGGTTATTCGAGAAGTTTAGAGTTACTTACCTATTGGTAAATGCAGTTGCCATTGGGGCAAGCTACCCTTAAAAAAGGGTCTTCTCTTCTAGTATGTCAATGATATCCCTGGCTTACTCCCGTTTAGATCCATATAAGCTCCACGCAAATGCCCTCTTTGGTACTTACCTTAGGGCTACTTACCAATTTTGTTTGTAATAAAAAAATAAAGAAATTAAAGAAAATAAAAGAAATAAAGAAAATATTAATAACAATTTACATTGGATTCTAACTCTAGTCTCCTAAAGGGTTAAGATTCCTAATTAGTTACAACTACCTAATGGTCTAAGTCTTCTAACATGATCCAAACACTTTATAACACTTCTTGAATGAAAAGAACACAGAAAAATAGATCAAATATCAATTAAAACCCAAGAAAATACAAGAACATGCATAAATATACAATTTCTAAATTTTGGCAAATTAACGGTAGCAAGAAATCCGATTTTTTTAAAAATAGTTATACATGCCTAAAAATCATAAAAAAATTTACAGAAGATAGCTTACATATCATACAAGATCATAAAATTTATAAATCAAACAAAACCCTAGCCGAATGGTCTACATAAATCGTAACTTTTCTAAGTGACAGAATCATACTACTTTTTTGTAAAATTCATAACTCATTAACCACAACAGATATGAATGCAAAACCAATTGGAAAAGATTCATAAGATTCTGAAGTTAATTTTAGACACTAGATTTACACAAAAATATTGAGGAACAAGGGAGATATGGGCTCCACAAGTCGGATATCCTGCAAATTAGATTTTACAGGAACCCTAACTTCAAACAGCCATAACTTACAAAATATTAAAGTTTTTTTAGTGATTCTTGAGCCTAAAATTAATGGAATTTCGTGTAGAATATGAATATAATTTTTACAAATTTTTTATAGACTCAAAAAATAAAGAAAAATAATAAAAATACGAGAGACAGAAACTAAATATGTGCAGAGTTGTGTATCCCCTCAAATTAAACATGATTACATGATCTATATGAACATATAAAATAAATTGAAGACAAAGAGCATAGAATTAAAATATTGTTGTTATAGATCTTGAAAAGAAAACAATAAAAACTGACCTTCCAGAAGTATTGTATGAAAATCTTCTTGAAGAAAAGAAAAAATAAGGAAAAACTCAAAGAGTCTTGAATATCTCTAAATTTCCTATAGCTCTGAATTTTCTCTTCCTCTTTCCTCCCATCCCCCTTTTCTTCCCTTCTCTAGTAGGGTATTTATAAGGTTTTGGGAGAGAGGTGTGATAGGGTTTGGAGTCTTAGGGTGATAAAGTTTAGATGACTTAAACAACTACAATTGCAGTATTCGAATAAGACTGGGATATGGGAAAGGTGTTTCAACCAATAGGAAGACAGGAAAAAATGGAAGGCACCAATAGGGAGTGAGGAAGAGGTGTGGTAGGGTTTGGAGTCTTAAGGTGATAAAGTTTAGATGACTTAAATAACTACGATTGTAGAATTCGAATAAGACTGGGACATGGGTGAGGTGTTCCAACCAATAGAAAGAGAGGGAAAGGGGGTGACGCCAATAGGGAGTAAGGAAGAGAGTGGGGCCAAGGAGGAGAGAGATATTTTGTTATCTTAATTTTTAGAAAATAATTAAATGAGTCCCATTTAAAATTCCTAACTAGGCTTTCTTAGGCCCATAGAGCCCAATTAAACTTAATTAAATCCATTTAAGAACTGTCCATATTAAATTTAAACAAAATAAAATTTTATTTAAATTTAATTAAATTAATTTCCCCAAAACTTTATTATTATTTTTATTTTTTTAAGATCATGCCACGGAATTAATAATTCAGCTCCATGCCTCCAATTACATCTTACAGTCATATAATTTTTCATCATCGGGTTTCCCACGGCCTCAATGCACATACTCATCACAAAATAAGGGTCTACACAGAGGTTCTCACAATCAAGAATGCATTTTTCCATATTCAACTTCTCACCTAGATACTTAAATCAGTAAGTGTGGAACATGAGTTAAATTTGTTGGAAAAGTAAAGTTCAAGACAAAAAAATGAACTAAAGTAGATTGATGTGGCAATCAGAATCATTCAGATAAGCAAGACCGATCCAAGAATAAATTAACTTCCCATATGGATTATTGGCCCGATTACCGAAAGTTTTTCGGGCCTATTACGGAAAAAACTCCAAACAAGGTTGTCTTGACTTTGATAAAAAGAAGAGAATATATGAGAGAATGGCCGCTCTTGCAGCCAAGGTGCTGCTTCGGTGTGTCTTTGTTGGAGGCATGCATATCAATGTATACATTGACTCAGAGATTAAGCAAAGATCACACCACCAAAACTGTTGGTTGTGCACTGCACAGTTTTAAAACTGTGTGCTCATGTGCTGATTACCAACGAAAGAATATAAGATTCCCGAAAAAACAGGCAAGGAATAGCTATTCCTTGTTGGTATGAATTAATGGCAAACAAGATGATTTAATTGTCCTATCGGTTTCCTATGATAGGAATGAATATGCTGGTTTCTTCATCGTCGTCTCTTTAACACGATTTCTTTCTATAATGAATCTTGGGTGTAGCACAAGATATATAGATCCTGCAACAATTTGGCACACAATGTTCAGAGCTCCATAAACTAGTCGTGATCGGTTATATTGATTCCTTTTCACTATTTTTTTTTTTTAGTAAATCACAGGTATTATTGTAGTGCCCATGAAGCTTCTTCTTTTGGAGACACCGAGCTCCTATCTCACTAGAGCACGATGCCCGCTGCCTAATACAAAGAGTACGTAGGGAGCTCACTTAAAGTCACGCTCTTGCGCCAGTGACCCCGAGACAATGGAGAGTTTTACACCAAACATAGCAACTAGCTGGGCTCGATTGTGCTCACCAGTGGCCAACCAATCACACCCTCTCAAGAGCATTAGGAACAAAGTGTTCTTTGGCAGGAGGAGACATCGATATGTCTCAGTGGTCACGCCCCTCTATACTTTTTCATATTTATAAAAGTGTCTGCCAAACTTCTCCTTCTCTTTAATTGTACCATTTAACCATCTCATAGGCCTGCAACTTGGTCGGGTTTGGCCAATCTTAGTGAGGTACCGGGCTGTCCTTATCTCCTAATTTAGCATTTAGCTCTGTTTAAAATTTTATATAATAAATGAAGTGATTGAATATAAGGTTTAATGCATTCAAAATGGATGAAAATTACAATCATAACCTTTATTATTGTTTTCTTGAAAGGTGGTGTAATCCAAGCTTGGGCAGCTGAGAATGAATAAATGCTAGTGTTGTCCAATTAAAAAAAAAAATTCTAGCAACTAGCATGGGGAACCTCTTCCCCACCTAGTGGACCAACAACTCTACACTAATACAACATACATGGCGATTATTCTCTCTCTCTCTATATATATATGTATATTAAAAATTTTATTATATTAATTTAATTTATATTGCATTCATTTATTTTATTTTACTATTCTTATGTTACAAAAATTATCATAAATTTTCTCTATTTATTATTTGATAAATTTTTATTTTGTTAATTAATTTATTTTTATTGACATCAACGATTCTATTATTATAACATTTAAATCCATATATTTTTATTATAAAATATTATTAAACAAAATTTAAATTTTAATTAAAAAATTTAAATTATTTAAAATATTTACATATAACTACTAATTATAATATGTATTATTATAATTTTAAATACATTTTAATTTTATAATATAGTTAATATTTATTTAATATTATACCAATTAAAATGCGATTTGACTCCAGTTGAATTTTAAACTCTTAATTATATGCCTTAATTGATTTTTGATTAGATTGAATTTAAAAATCTTGATGAATACTATAAAATATATGTCATGCCACTTTTAGTTATTTGCCATTAAAAAAACATGTTCATTAACTTTAGGAATTTCTAGTAATGAAATTTCTATTAATGGTTAGATTATCTTTTATTCTCCTTTCATATATATATATATATATATATATATATATATATATATATATGTGTGTGTGTGTGTGTGTGTGTGTATATAAGTAAATGTACAAATGACTCAATCATTATTTAAAATTAAAAAAAAAAAAAACAAAACGGTTGATTTTTATCAGAGTAATTTACTGTTTTTAAAATTAACAAAAAAATAAAATAAAATAGTTTCAGATTGCTTTTTGCCTTGAGCAATTTTTTTAATTAAAAAATATAAAATGATAAAAACATTGCATTTAGTGAAGAAATTTTAACGTTTAAATATCATCCAATCAACTAACTAATTTTGCATTATTTTTCTTTTTTTTTATATATATATATTTAGTGATTGAATAGTTACATAGTTGAATTCAAATACTATTTAATCTCTAGTTAAATAATATGAATCAATTATATATATAATTATTATATAATTTAAGAACCTATTCCTAGTTGAATTATAATTAAGAAGCAGTTAATAAAAGATCTAGTGCTATGTACTTGTTATATAAGGTATGCATAGCATATTTAATTATAATATGTTTCAAATTTGATTTAAATATCAATTGAATTATGAGGAGCAATTAATGAAAAATCAAGTATATATTATAATGTTATGTGCTACTTATATGGAGTTAAGTTATGAATAATAAATTTATTTGTAATATATTTAATAATTGATTTAAGTACTAATTAAATTATAATGAGCAAATAATGAAAAATTTATCATATATTACAGTGATATGCACTAATTATATGGAAATAAAATCTGCATTATACATTTAATTATAATATGTTTCATAATTGATCTAAATACTAATTTAATTATAAGGTGCAATTGATAAAAAATTTAGTTCATATATTATAGCGCTATGTACTAATTATTTAATGTTAATGTATTAATTATATAATGCTAAGGTGTATACGTCACATTATTGCCTATTCTAGAGTGGAAATATGATCTATTGTTGTCAAAATCTATCAACACCAACTGTTTGATATACGTCCATTGGTATCCTACATCGGCTGTGCATGGAGTGTATAAATGGCTTATATGCGAATAATAATTCTATTAAAATTATTATAGTTTTAATAGGGGTTTATTTCCGTTCCTGAGCCATTTGTGTGTCTTCTATCTATGTAAAAAAAAGAACTGGAACCAGAGTGAAAAGTGAGGGAGTCCTTAGTCCTGTGGTCCATGGGTTGAGGTCCGCGAGTGGGTCGGGCGTATCCCATGGGGTGACCCTTTGGGATTCCACATCGATTGTAGATGGGGTGTATGAGTGGCTTATATGAGAACAAAAATCCCATTAAAATCGTCATAATTTTAATAGCGGTCTATTCCCGTCCCTGAGCCATATGCATGTCTTCTATCTACGTAAAAAATAAATAAAAATAAATAATAATAATAAAAAAAAACTATTGGATAGCATTTATTAAATTATATCATATGATAGGGATATACACAGTGCATCATCTTTCAAAAAAAAAATTACATAATGCTGCAAGCAACTAGGACAAAAATCATGATTTGAATTTTTTTCATTGATTTTCATGGATATATATGAATTAATTAATTAAATAAAAAATAATAGCCAATTAATTAATGTTCCCTGTGTCAGAACAAACAAGTTACATAAACAGAGGTTATTACGATCAAGAATGCATTTTTCCTGTTCAACTTCTCACCAAGATAAATGAGGAACATTTGTTAAATTTGTTGGAAAAGTAAAGTTCATGCCAAAAAATTGAAATCAACTACATTGCTAGGCAATCAGAATCAATCACATAAGCAAGAGCCACCCTAAAGATCCAACCATTATCACCACAAACACAAGGCAATGGATTTATATACTCTTGGCCCAATTACTAGAAAAAACTTGTAGCTTGAATTAACTATTTTCAGTTGTAGCTTGAAAGTTATTTGGGCTCCCTGGGCTTGCACTGACAATAATAATTCCCTAGGAAAAAAAATCAGCCGCAAAAACCCTCAAAAACAAGGTTCGATTATGCAGCAGAGCACTAAAGTAGAACTTTTTATTTATATCACATCCATACACTTTCCCATCAACATTAACGCCCCGAGTTATTATATAAACAATTCAGAAACCAACCGAAAATTCACATGCAATTATTTGCTCCCCCCTGCCTGCTACACGTGCTCATACCCATCAACCACCTATCCACACATGCACAAAAACAAGATTTAGAAGAGGAGAAGGGAGGAGAGAATGGCTGCTAAAGCAGCCAAGGTGATGCTTGGGTATGTCCTTGTTGGAGGCATATCAATGTATGACACACCATTAGTTACTCCTTTAACATTTCTCAATCTTCCCATTTTTTTCTACTCCACCTTCAACATTCTCTACGCCCTTAGCATCAGCAATCCCATGTTTTTTACCACTAACGCTGTGAATCCAGACCTACACTATCTTCTCCATTAACACCCAGCTCCCCATTCTTCTCATTCTGTGGCTTCTTCTCCTTCACGTTTGATCTCCCCTCCTCCATCTCTTCCCTCAAGACAGCCACCTCCTCCTCGCTACCATTTATCACAATCTTATCAGATTCCTCAAATTCCTTGTTGTAACAAACCAAGCAAGATGACGATTTCACCTCCTTCAATTTCTTAGCTCTCAAAGCATGGCCACAATTCTTCAAAGCAAAAAAAACTTATACTTCCCATTGAACTCGAGCCCAGTTTATCGGGCAATGAAACCTTGAATTATATGATTCCTCACCAGAAATTGGCTCTAGCTTGATATTTAAAATATCCTTTTAAACCCTTTATGTATCTGAACTCCATGGGCAATTTTTAGCCTATTAAAGCCTCCACTAACGCCTCTTTGTTGAATAAATTACCAACGCAATCAATAACGCAACGCTGCGCCAGGGGGCTCGTTGGAGAGAGCGCAATTGAGCCATTTAGAAAGTCTCTGCTCGTTTGGATCAACCTTATCCGGCTTTTTGTCGGTGTACATTCAGATAGCAGTCGCGGGACTCGACACCCGTAGGGCCGCCATCGCCAACCACCCAACTTTGGACTAAGCTCGAGTGCTCACTCAACTGCGGATTTTGCCGGCGCAACGGTTTTTTTTTTTTTTTTTTTTTATTCAATACAAGTATATTCTTTAATTGAATAAATACATAGTTAATATATGTAAATAAATTATTGTAAGATGGAGTGATATTTGTATAAATTATTTATCATCTTCCTCTAATATTTATTACTAAAATATCATAATATCCTATTTATATTAGGAGTGAGTAATTTGAATTTTATGTGTAATATTAGTTTATATATTTTATAACTATTATTTTTAATTTTTTTAATATTAATTAAATTATAATTACCGTCATAAATTTTTTTATGATAAAAAGTTAATTATGTGATTTTTATAATTATAGTGAAAAATAAAAAAATTACTTTAATTTATATAATTTGTAAATATGATATTCAATTTTTTTTAGTATTAATTAAAATATAACTATTATTATAATTTTTTTATTAAATGCCTTATATGTCTATTAGTATTTAGATGTCAATGCATATTATTAATTGATGTTGTAAATTGTTAAGAGAATGAGGGTAAAACGGACAAGTAAAAAAATCTAATGAAGCGCCACTTATTAACTTTTTCTGTGAAATTTATTTCGATAGCAACTTTATTATATGTGAATAATATGTAAAGAAAAGCACGTCACAAAAAAAATAAATGGATGTATATGAGAATCAAAATATAACTAAACTGAATCAAGTCTTAATATTTTTTTTAAACTAATTTTAATAAAATTAATATGTTTCAATTTGATTATTAATAAAAATAATATGTAAGTGAGGTGGATTTTATATTTTGAATTAATATATGCTAACTATATAATTTATTTATCTGAAAAAATGATATAATTTATTTATAATTTTTTTCATATTTTATATAATTTATATAAAAGTTTGAGATATATATATATATATAAGTATTTTATATTTAAACTTTATTAGATAGTATAGATAAAAGAAAATTTTTCTTAATATATGATTATCATTTTAATATTTTAATAGATTAAAATAATTGTAAGATGTTTTGATTATATATATATAGAACAAAGGTAAATTAAATTTATTTTTTTTGTGAGATTGTCAATATCATAAAAATTTATTAAATATATGATAAAAAATTTAAAAAAAATCAAATATTTGATATTGTTTATATCATAATAAAATAATAAAATTTATTGGAAGGCAATAATTAAAATAGAATAATTCTTTTAAGGAATGCACATATCAACATTAGAAATTTTTAAGAGGGTTGGCGGCAATGGCCCCTACCAGGCCCCCTTCCCTTCATCCCTAATAGCGAGACTCAGCACCGGTCGCCACCGCCACCGCCAGCCACCCAACTTTGAACTAAGATTCAATGCTCACTCAACTGCAATATATATAACTAGGATTTGCCTGCACAACGGTATAATCAATATTGATATATTATTTAATTAAATAAAGATATGATTGTATAATTTTTCTTATATTTTTATATTTTAAATATTTTAAGAGTAATTTGTAAAAAATTATAAAATATGAAGAATTTTATATAAATTGAAAATAAGTGAAAAAAATAAATAATAAGATATCAATAAAATAGAAATAAATAAATTTTTGTAAGATGAAGATAACCTTTAATGATATTTATGCAATCATCTTCTTCTAACATCTTGATTATTGAAATTTCATTTAGTGGATTTGAGAAAAGGTATTGATTATAAATTCTATATTTTGTTTGCATTAGGGAATGACTAATTTGATTTTTGATATGTGAAATTAGTTTATATAGTTTATAACTATGACTTTTAGTTTTTCTAATATTAATTAATTGTATTTATTGTATTAAATTTTTTTATAATAAAAAAATTTAATTACATGATTTTATAATTATAATAGAAAATAAAAAAATTACCTTGATTTATATAATTTATAAATATGATGTTTAATTTTTTTAGTACTAACTAAATTGTCTCTTTTTTTTATTATTAAATATCTCATGGGTCTATTAGTATTTACAAGTCAATACATGCCCTCAATTGATGTTGAAAATTGTTAGGGGAATAGAGGTAAAATTGATAAATAGGAAAAAAAAAAATCAAATAGAGCACTAATTGCACATTTTGGTAAAATTTATTTTATTACCAACTTTATTATATGTGAATAATATATAAATAATAAGCATGTCATAAATCAATAAATTGATGTATATGAGAATCAAAATATGACTAAACTGAATCAAGTATGAATTTTTTTTTTTAACTGAATTTAATAAAATTGATATGTTTCAATTTGATTATTAATAAAAATATTATAAACTTCTCTGTTTACGTATTGCTAGGAAGTATTGTAGTAGGTGGACACGAAATAGCGGTAAAATAACTTTCGAAAACCTAGTCCCAGTATATAACTATATGTAATATATAAATTGAGAATAAAGAAGAAAAGCAACTTGATCGTAAATTTTAATCCTGCTATGCTTGGATTTCAAATCCAAGTAGGATAGAAGATCAGGCCAGGACCAAGTCTTATTTGATTTCAGATTTCCAACACCCGCATGGACTTTGTATGCCTATAAATAGGCTGCTTGCGACAACCCCTGTAGACACTTCAAAGAGCTAAAGCTTTCAGCTCCAGACACACGATCGATCAATTGATTTCATTCTAGTTTGCCAAACCCAACGTTAAAATTCTATACTCGAAAACCATGGCTTCCTCCAAACTTCTTTTCACCTTGTTTCTCTGCTCCTTCTTGGTTTATGTTATTCCGTTTGGTTCTAATGCACATATTCTCATGGCTTGCGAGTTTGAAGCCATATATAACCTTGGAGATTCAATATCTGACACGGGCAATTTGATCCAAGAGGACCCTGCTTCTGTGTTTTCTAGGTTTCCCTATGGCCAAAACTTGTATGTTAATCCTACAGGCAGATGCTCCAATGGCTTGCTCATTATTGATTTCATTGGTAAGAAACAAGTATTCTTTTAGGTTTCATAATCTGCCCTTGCATGTGTGTTTTAGCTAAATTGTATTTTTACTTTACAGCAAAATCAGCCGGTGTTCCACTCCTTAATGCATATTTGACAAATTCCACCAAGACACATGGAGTGAATTTTGCAGTTGCTGGATCTACTGCATTGCCGGTGGAAGTTCTTGCAGAAAAGGGAGTTATTTCCCCTGTAACCAATAGTTCTCTTACCGTACAACTAAACTGGATGCATACCCATTTCAATACAACCTGCCACAAGTCCAAAGGTTACCATACGTTATTTATATAATATACTCTCTGTTAACATAAATTTAACATATTTATAACTGTGCTGATTATTGTCTTATCCTTATTATATTTTACAGATTGTGTTGAGAAACATAGAAAATCTCTTTTCATGGTTGGGGAGATTGGAGGCAACGATTATAATTATGCTTTCTTTCAAGGCAAAACTATTGATGACTTGAAGACCATGGTACCCGATGTTGTTAAAGCCATCAAAGATGCTGTCGTGGTTAGTTAATTTTCTTGAGACATATGATAATTGATTTTTTTTTTTTTGGTTTTTTTTTTTCTCAATTTTCTTATAATTTTCTTTTGTAGAGAGTCATTGGATTTGGTGCCACGCGAATTATTGTCCCCGGAAATTTTCCAATTGGTTGCATGCCTATATACCTTACAGGATTTCACTCCAATGATTCAAACGCATATGATGAATTTCATTGCCTCAAAGAATTGAATAACTTTTTAATGTATCACAATGAACAACTCCAGCAAGCAATTAAAGAATTGCAAGAAAACCATTCAAATGTGACTATAGTATATGGAGATTACTACAATGCCTACAAGTGGATTTTGTGGAAAGCTGCATTGCTAGGTGAGTCTTCAAAATCTGTAAATGGTGGATTTAATAGACATAACACATAACTGAACTGACATCGTTCACTTTTTTTATATAAACAGGTTTTGATCTAAAATCATTACAAAAAGCTTGTTGTGGGAGTGGAGGTGATTATGACTTTAGTCTTGCTAGAATGTGTGGAGCTCCTAATGTACCGGTTTGTCCAAAACCTGGAGAACGTATTAGTTGGGATGGAGTACATTCAACAGAAAAAGCCTATTTCTTCATGGCAGGATGGCTCATTCGTGACATTTTTCAAAAACTTCAATGTATTGCTTGATTTTTTCATAAAATTTGATATTAGTTATATTAGTGAATAGTATAGAGTATGCAATTTGACTTTTATCTTTAATTAATGGAATAAGATTTTAGTTATTGAAAATATTTTAAAATGCTTTGTCAATTAATATCAATTCTCATGTAGTTGTTGAATTCATATTTACTAGTGCCAGGTGCTAGAATGCAAAAAAAAAAAATAACAACAGAAAATCCCTCTGATAATCTTGAAATTCTTATTTATGAAGTAAAAAGAGGATATCCCCCATTCTGATAGAGCATCCTACCACGGTGACTGTCTACGTTTTGCCAGGAAGTGTTACCGGGTGGACTAGAAATAGCAGCAAAAACAAACGTTTAAAAACTCCAGCTCAAGGGCTTGAGGAATTCAATGCATTGCTTAATTATTTCATTAACATTAATTTTATTAGACTAATTTATATGGTAGATCTTAGTTAGTTAGTTACCCTTCAGGTATGTTTATTTCTCAAGCTCTGCAACTCGGTTGGAACTTGAATATCTCTCCTGTAGTTGGAGTTGCTTGCTTCTCTACTGCAGTGTAAGTTCATCACATCAATTTAGATGCAAATTCAGAGAACCAACAAGTGCTGTATTTTTAGGCAAAGAGGAAATTCTAGATTTAATAAAGTCTGGATCTACAACCGAGCTAATCATTAATAATTTTTCAAGAAGGAAAAAAAAAAAAAAACCCATAGTGACAAGTGCTATAAACAATGATTTCGGTTCTAAAGTTGTGGCAAGGTTTCCTGTCCAAACAAGCTGCTGTAGCCCGTAGGCAATCAACATTCTCAAGCGAAGCTTTATGCCAATGCCATTCTGATGTGGCCCAACCGCAAGTGCATGGGTCTTACAAGTAATATAGAAAAGATATCGTTCCCACGAGGAGTTGTGTTAATGATTGAATTTTTTATATAAAAAATTGACTAAATTAAACTAATTTTTGAAATTAAAACAATAAATTGATGGGTATTGGAGTATGAAATCTATATGTGCAAAATCAATAATCTATTCAACCATGTATTAATTAAACTAAAATTGCATCAATTTGAAATAAGCGAGTTGAAATATGGCAAAATTTAAAATGGCAAGCAATTAAATTCAATTAGAAATTAACAATGATAAAAAGGCGATTCCGGAGTTCGGAATTTCATATTCAAGCTATTTTGGGATTTTAAATTAGTTATTCAATCTTGTGGAACTTACAGGTTTTAAGGAGATTAATTCTTAAATCCTTTGAATACCCTTTCGAGTGGGACAAAGAGTGCCTTAATCAATCTAATCCTACTTTCGTGGAGTTAGAGTTAATTAAGACCCATTAAGTTCCTTAATTAATCTGTAAATCCTCTTAATCCTTAATCTATTTCTAGATCTAAGTTAATTAAGTCCAATTTCTTGATTATCTATCACAAGGCCTTCTCCTTTCGGTGCCTCAACCATGGATTAAGAACATCACTTAATGGGATCCTACATTAAGCATGTCATTAAGCACACAAGAAATGAATAAAACTCAATAATACCACAAAATATGGATTACCCAATCAAAATCCACAAAATATCACAAATATTACAACCCTTACTCCAGAATCAAATTAAAACTACTCACTACCCATAATGGTTACAAGATATCCTGAGTTTAAATGGAAATAAAGCTTTAATCTAAGCTAAGAAACAAAAAGCTCAACACTAGAAATGTAGGAAAAATGTAAGAAAAGAAAGAAATCTCCAAATCTGGTTGGAAATGGTATGGAAAATGATTGTGACTCTTCAGCTGCTCCTGCTCTTCTCCCTTTTTAATTCTTCCTTCTCTTTCCTCCCTTTCTAAAATGGGAAATGAGGCTATTTATAACATTTTCTGACATGGAGCCCTAAAATGGTGTGTTTGAGGAGAGATTTTCAGGGAGAATCTTCTGCCAGCTCATTAATGAAATCTTTGTGGATCAGATAAGTGGACCGTATAAGTCATGCATCCCTTATGCGCTACTGGTTTCTGCTCACTTATGCAAAATCGCATTACCAGATAGGTTATGCACAATTCCGTGAGATTGCATAAGGGGGGCGTGAATCTGCATAAGCCATGCACTCTCCTTATGTACAATTCGGCAGGTATTGGAACAGTGATTTTTCTCCTTATGCAGATCTGCATAAGTTATGCGGCAAGTTATGCGCAATTTAGCCAATGCATATTTCAACTTTGAAACTTGTTTTTAACATCTTTGGTCAGAGAGATCACTCCTCAATGGCAAAATTTCTTTTAGTCCTTCTAAAACACCATTTTTCCTACAAAACAAAGTAAAAATTACAAATTAATCTATAATTGATAATTATGAAAAACTAACTAATTAACTAATGAAATTAGCTAAAAGTGACTAATAATCAAATAAAATGGCTATGAAATTAAACCTAAATGATTATGCAAAATGTATGCATCAAATACCCCCAAACTCAAGCTTTTGCTTGTCCTCAAGCAAACTTTAAAATGTGATGCAAAATTTTTAGGGGTGCCTTATCCAAAGAGCTATGAAAATTACCTATTAAAGTAACTTAACACACCTTCAGCTATACCAAAGAATCCATATACCCATCCTTCAAAATGCAAAGAATCTAATTCTTATCCAAGCTTTCACCGCTTAGCCATCAAGTCAATTATCATTCAAAATTCTAAAACCAACCAATCAAAAGAGAAAGTCATGCTCAAAAGGAATTCTAGGACAATCAATGGTCAAAGTGTCTCTATATAGAATGATGGAATTAAATGAATGAATGGATAATTTTCTAATCCCATAGGCAAATTCCCTACTCCTATCTCCACTAATGTGGCAAGTACTATCAAGAAATCAAAGGTCTTTTAGGGGTGTAATGGGGCTATGGGGTTCAAAATGAGGCTAAGAAGAAAAAGGTAAAAAGGATTCAAAGCATGAGAATATTTTCAATTTTGAAACATAAGGTACACTTCTTATTTTATTATATTTTTTTTTCTTTTTTTATTATTTTTTTTATATGGGAGAGAGAAATACACAATGAGGATTGTCAAGTGCTAGCATAGTTTACAAAACACATAAAAATAGAGGGACATTTTGATTCTTTAAACTTGTATCTTGCATTTTCTTTTGATGATTGTCCCTAAAATTGCCACCCTCAAACTCATTTCTTTTAATACTTTGGGTGGATTTCTTTAATTTTGAATGACAATGGTGAAAAGTACATATACTAGCACTTTTACAAGGTGACAAGCATTTCTTCTCCCTTTTATTAAATTTTTTCTTTTCTTTTTTTTTTTTTATGTACCTAATGTTATAAATAATTATTCTCATGAAAAGGGTTGGAGGGTTTGCAAGGGTTAATTTTAATTAGGAAAAGGGCCAAAGGTTTAAAATGAGAAGGTTTAAATCAAAGAATGCCTAATCATCTCTCTTTTCAAGTACAAGCTGGTATTTCGCCTTGAAAGGTTTAGAAAATTTGTTCTAGGATTGGTGAGACATCATTTGACTACCTTATATCCAATAACTCCCTCTAAACACTTTCATCTCCAAATGACTAGTTGGGTGGCTTTTTGGCTAAGAAGATATAGGCAAGGGATAGACACTTCAAAACCTTGCACCTCTTAGGAAACTTTCAATCCACAAACCCAACTAAAGGTAAGTCAAATCACTCTCATAGGCAGCTTTTCAATACTCGAGGGATTTGGCAAAAGATTTTAATGCATGATGCATGATTCCTAAAAATGAGCAATGCATTAACTGAATGGAGAAAATCTAATTGTGTGCAATATGTACAATTTCTAAGTGATGTATAATGTGTGTGTAAATGTGTTATGTATATGTATGTATGGATGTATATGTAAAATATTTACAATATATTTAAATGGAATGGGATGAGATGCTCCTATACTCAAAATGTGAAAAATAAAGCAAAAATCAAAATGTGCACCCCCAAACTCAAAATTAGACATTGTCCTCAATGTCTCAAGCAGTGTATTATAAAAACTCAAAGCAAAGGGAATAACCAGGATTAGTGAAAATTAAGAGCAAAAGAAAGAGTTACCCGGTATAGAGTGTATGAGAATTCAATATATAATGGAGATGCATAAGAAGTCGCATGTGTTATGCAGAATAAAGTGTCGCCTGCAATGTGCATAAGGAAGGTGCATAAGCTGTGCGGTTCTGCATGAGTGGCAATAAGGACTACACAGGCTATGCATAACATTTGCATGAGGGGATTCACAGCCTATGCAGTATATTCAAAAGCTGCTGCATGATGATGAGCAAGGGAAAATGTGCAACCACCAGAAGAAGCATGCAAATATATACAGAGTATGGACAAATATGCACAAAAGGGCAGTAAAGGCAATGAAAATCAAAGAAAAAAATGAAAAACTAATGTAATAGTCATTCAATAGAACTTCAAGAAAAACAGAATTCAAAACAAACTAAAATTGTTTCAACATATTTACAAAGAAAAACTCCTACAAGTTTGAACAAAAGTAAAGCAGAAACTAATCTAGTTCTATTATTTTGCCCTTGTCCAAAGATGTTGTTAAGGGGCTGGTTGGAGCTGGTTGCTGTCGAAATGATGGTGCTGGAGGAGGTGATGGAGGTGGAGGTGGCATTCCCAGAAAAATCATGAGTTGCTTCATCATTTCCTTTAATTCTTTTGCTTATCTCTGGTTTCCATGACAAAGTCAAATAGTTGATCATGACGATCTTTGAGGGTATCAAGACCAGTGTCAAGCTTCCTATCCACAAAATATATATTATCACTAAGCCTCTCAAGATAGGTGAATAAGGCTTTAGTGTTGAAGGCAGGAGGGGTTGTGGATGAAGAGGGATCACCGCAGGTGTGGTGCGTAAGGCTGCCGTGTCCCGTGCATCGAGGGTGGGGCAGTTCAGCAGAGTGTCATGGGCTTGTGGGATGATTGTCCCTCCGTTGTGCAAAGGTCTGGCCTGCTGGTTGTGCAAAGGTCGAAGGTGGTAAGCTGAATCCTATTTTGGATAGGTGTGTAGCATCAAAATATAAAGTGTCTGAAAGTGCTGGTATTGGATGCTCTTCCGATTAAAACCAAAATGCTTGGCTATGATGCTATGAGCCCACCCAAGACAATGTCACCTATGGATTTGGTAGCAATATGTAATACATGCTCACAAAAGAAGTAACCAGAGAAACCTTGACCTTGTGAAAAGCACACCATAACATGAATAATTCAGATTTCCCAACAAAGACTGTAACTAGTCCTCTGCCCAAGATAGTGCTAGCAATAAGCCTATGGATAAATCTAAGTGCAGGGTCTAGTATTTGAGAAGTTTTGGATCTGCCAGCAGAAAAAGTATGAGGTTGGTTTGTGATAATTCTCCAAAACTGAGCAGCATTCCAGATACCTTTGTTTGCTACCTCTATCCTCAGATATGGTACTCTAAATAGCCCATCAATTGCAAACCCAAGAATGCTATGAAATTGGTCCAATGATAACTCTCTATTTTGCCCCAAACATCGAAATTTCATAGTTGGCTTATAATCTACGTCATGCAATTTTAGGGTAGTAAAATGAGGAAATAAATTCCAAAACTAAAGTCGATAAACTATTTCCTCGCTTATGCACAACTTCCATCCACCCTAAGCCATCAAGATAGGCAACCACATTGTCAAATAAACCAAGTGATTTGAGAGAATCTGCAGAAATATACCTAGTGGGTTGCACCCTCCTTTCCTTAAGTCTCTTAAAGGTTGCCTTGTGAGTTGCATCAGGAAGGGGCCAAGGTAGTTTTGATACCTGTGATGCTGCTAACATTTGCTTTTTGCTAGAAGAGGGTGATTTGGCTTGTGTGGAGGCTGAAGTTTTGGGGTTTTTGAGCGAGGCTCGACATTGGGGTGGTGGGTGGTTCTTTGCTTTGAGAGAGGAGGAGGTGCAAGCTATGGGTCGTGGATTTCGACTTGATTTTTCTTTTGTAAGTGGCTATGGGAGGTGGAGGAGGAGGTTCTTGTGGAGGGGAATCGAGGTTGGGAGGCCGCATTGCCAAGGGCAAAACTTGGAGAGAGGAGGTTTGAGGGGAGTGAGGAGGCGACTCCATTGGGTTGCCGATGGTGAAGATGGAGGAAATGAGGGAGAAAATGAAAAATGCAGAGAGAAATTAGGGCAAATGCCATAAAATAGGAGTGGAAAAGAAGGGAGAGGAAGAGTTATGCCTAATAAAGGTCGGGGGAAAGGGAGGAACAGAATATCGGGAGGTGGAGGTGGGAAAAATAGTTGCTAAAAGAAATTTTGATTTGAATAGATTTGTGTAAAATCGCATAAGGGAAAATGAGTGTGCATAACTTATGCACTCTCTTATGTGTTTCTGTGGGTGATAAAAAGTGTGAAAAACTGATTATGCAAGAGTGCATAACTTATGCTCTAACTTATGCAAGTTTCAGCCTGTTTTGGATTTCAGAGAAATAGGTCATGCGTAAGTCATGCACTCTTCTAATGCAGGTCTCGGCAGATTTTGATTTTTGGAGAGTGTGGCCATGCGTATGCATAAGTCATGCACTCTCCTTATGCAGGTCTCAGCAGGTTTTGGTTTTTGGGGAGTGTGGTCATGCGGAAGTGCATAAGTTATACGCACTGCTTATGCAGGTCTCGGTAGGTTTTGATTTTCAGGAAGAGTGGTCATGCGGAAGTGCATAAGTTATGCACCCTGCTTATGCACCTCTCGGCAATTTTTAGAAGTCAGAGTTGGTGGTCATGCGGAAGTGCATAAGTCATGCACTCTCCTTATGCAGGTCTCGGTAGGTTTTGATTTTCAGGAAGAGTGGTCATGCGGAAGTGCATAAGTTATGCACCCTGCTTATGCAGATTTCAGAAAGAGAAAATGTAGGATTTGAAGTCATGCAAAGTGCATAAGTCATACACACACTTATGAAAGTCTCGGCAGGTTTGAAATTTGACAAAAATGTGGCTATGCAGAGTTGCATAAGCTATGCACCTCCTTATGCAGTTTGCAACAGAGATGAAAATGGCAAGAATTGTGGTTATGCAGGATTGCATAAGCTATGCAGTTACTTATGCACAATTCAACAAGTTTGAGATTACAATTGAAAATGATTTGCAAGTATGAAAAATACCCTAGAATGAAGAAATATAATTCTATGAAGCATAAATCATGAGAAATTGTCATAAAAAACACATCAATATATACAAAGCCCATCAAAATTGCATCACACAAGCTTGTAGAAGTGAATCCTGCATAAAAGGCATTTGTGAACCATGCCATTTCAACTCAAATTCTGCAAATCAACCTTTAGCACATAAAACTCAATAAAATCTGCATAAAGTTACATCTATCCACAAATGAGAATGGACTCCCCAAGTTTTGCCAAGAAAATGCAATATTTCCACCTTAAATCCCACAACCCAAATAAGCTCAAAACTGCAAAAAATGACTCACTTACCACCATATTAACATTATAAGCACAAATACTTAAAAGTTACACACCCAACCTCACCAAGAACATAAGTCATTTGCTGCAGACCCTTCTTTGCTACAAAATTTCATTTTTTTCTCTGCATAAACCAGGAGCAAACCTGCACAAGTTATGCAGCAAAAATCAATCAATTTTGGGAGAGTTTGAAGGACAAAATTTCAGATTAAGAATAACTCCCCAGCAGTTCACCAACCTTCCTCCATTGAAATACATCTACAAGGGACAAGATTCAACAATGTCAAAAATTGAATTTGGGGAGATTTAAGATAAAAAAACAAAAGTAATTTAAATAAAAGTAAATCAACAAAAAGGAAAATAAAAGAACTTGGGATGCCTCCCAAGAGGGCTAATTTATAGTCCTTAGCTGGACTCTTCATGTATTTCACTAAAAAGAGGTGAGGGATTGGAGAACTTATAACAGCTTGCTCTCTTTATTGGGTCTCCAGTTATGTAATGTTTCAATCTATGCCCATTGACCTTAAAATTCCCAGATTTTTCACTCCAAATTTCAATTGCTCCATAAGGGAAAACCTTAGAAACTCTATATGGACCAGTCCATCTTGATTTAAGTTTTCCAGGGAACAATTTCAATCTTGAGTTGAACAACAAAACTGAATCACCTTCTTTAAATTCTTTTTCTAAGATGCTTATCATGTCAAACTCTAGTTCTTTCTTTGTAAATACAGCACTTTCATAAGCATCCATCCTCAATTCTTCAAGCTCATTAAGTTGCAATAACCTTTTCTCACCAAATTGCTTGAGATCAAAATTCAAGGTCCGAATGGCCCAATATGCTCTATGTTCTAGCTCCAGTGTAAATGACAAGACTTACCATACACTAACCTAAAGGAGTAGTTCCTATAGGGTTTTGTAAGTAGTCCTATATGCCCATAAAGCATCATCTAGTTTGATGCACCAATCTTTCCGAGAATTGCTCACCGCTTTCTCCAAGATATGTTTGAGTTCTCTGTTAGAAATTTCAACTTGTCCTGAAGTTTGAGGGTGGTATGGGGTAGCTATCTTGTGCACTATACCATACTTCCTCATTAAGCTCTCAAATTGCTTATTATAAAAATGTGAACCCCCATCACTAATTACAGCCCTTGGAGCTCCAAATCTACTCAAAACAAATTTCTTCAAGAATTTTACTACCACTCTAGCATCATAAGTTGGGGTTGCAATAGCTTCCACCCACATTGACACATAGTCAACTCCAACAAGGATGTATCTATTACCATATGAAGGAGGAAATGGCCCCATAAAATCTATTCCTGCATATCGAATAATTCCACATCAAGAATATCATTTAGGTGCATTTGATCTCTTTTTGACAAATTTCCACTCCTTTGACATTTATCATATTCCAACACAAATTTCCTCACATCCTTAAAAAGATTTGGCCAAAAGAAACCAGCTTGCAAAATTTTACTAGCTGCTTTGGAGATTCCAAATGTCCTCCATAATCGTAAGCATGGCAATGATGCATAATACTGTGTCTCCTCATCAGAATACATCTTCTTATTAAACCATCACAAAGATCTCCTAAAGAGTAAAAGATCATCCATCTATAAAATTTTACCTCATGCAAAAACTTTTTCTTTTGTTGCCATGTCATTCCTAGAGGTAAAACTCCACAAGATAGATAATTCACAAAGTCTGCATACCAAGGTAATTTAGCAACTAGAGAGAAAAGTTGTTCATCCAAGAAAAACTCACCAATAGGGACTTCATCCATTTCTTCATCATCCAATTTCGACCTACTAAGATTATCCGCAACTACATTTTCAGCTCCCTTCTTATCTCTAATCTCCAAGTCAAACTCTTGTAGCATCAGAATCCACCTAATGAGCCTAGGTTTAGCCTCCTTTTACGGAGTAAATACCTGATGGCTTCATGATCTGAAAATATAACCACCTTTGAGTCAATTATGTAAGGTCTGAACTTTTCCAATGCAAAGACAATTGCTAAAAATTCCTTTTCAGTTATTGCATAATTTATTTGAGCCTCATCCAGTGTTCTACTAGCATAATAAATAGCATAACCCTTTTTGTCCTTTCTTTGACCAAGAACAGCTCCAATTGCATAGTTGCTAGCATCACACATAATTTCAAAATGTAGGCACAATCAGGTGGTTGCATGATTGGTGCAGTGATAAGAGCTTGCTTCAACCTGCAAAAGGCATCCAAACACTCTTGGTCAAATACAAATGGTATGTCATGACTTAACAAATTAGACAAAGGTTTAGCTATTTTAGAAAAATCCTTGATAAAGCGTCTGTAGAACCCGGCATGTCCTAGAAAACTTTGAATTCCCTTGACATTGGTAGGAGGAGCCATCTTCTCTATCACTTCAACCTTGGCTTTATCAACCTCTATTCCTCTGTTAGACACCAAATGTCCAAGCACTATCCCTTCTGAACCATGAAATGACACTTTTCCCGCTTTAACACAAGGTCAAGATTCGCACATCGCTGCAAAACTTTAGAAAGGTTAGCCAAGCATATGTCAAATGAAGATCCGTAAACAGAAAAGTCATCCATAAAAACCTCCATTATGTCTTCAATGAAATCTGAGAAGATTGTCATTATGCACCTTTGAAAAGTGGCTGGTGCATTACACAACCCAAATGGCATCCTCCTATAAGCAAAGGTTCCATATGGACAAGTAAAAGTGGTTTTCTGATCATTTGGATGGATAGGATTTGAAAAAACCCGAATATCCATTTAAATAGCAAAAATAAGAATGCCTAGCCAGTTTTCTAACATTTGATCAATGAAGGGAAGTGGAAAATGATCTTTCTAGTGGCAATATTTAATTTTCTGTAATCTATGCACATTCGCCAACTAGTCATGTTCTTGTGGGAATTAATTCATTATTTTCATTTTTTACCACCGCTATTCCACCCTTTTTGGGACAACATGTACTAGGCTCACCCAAGTACTGTCTGAGATAGGATATATGATCCCTGCATCAAGCAACTTCAAAATTTCCTTTTTAACAACTTCTTTCATATTTGAGTTCAACCTCCTCTGATGTTCAATAGATGGCTTATAATTTTCTTCCAAAATAATTGTGCATGCAAAAGTGTGGGCTTATTCCTTAATGTCATCTATGGTGTACCCTAAAACTTTCCTAAATTGCCTCAACACTTA